>NW_028270140.1:144712314-144982914 GCF_037043375.1 Chiloscyllium plagiosum | reverse complement strand
CATCCTCTCTCTCCCCCCCATCCCTCTCTCTCCTCCCCCATCCCTCTCTCTCTCCCCCCCATCCCTCTCTCTCCCCCCCATCCCTCTCTCTCCCCCCCATCCCTCCTCTCTCTCCCCCCCATCCCTCTCTCTCCCCCCCCATCCCTCTCTCTCTCCCCCCCATCCCTCTCTCTCCTCCCCCCCCATCCCTCTCTCTCTCCCCCCCATCCCTCTCTCTCCCCCCTTCTCATCCCTCCTCTCTCTCCCTCTCCCCATCCCTCTCTCTCTCCCCCCCATCCCTCTCTCTCTCTCTCTCCCCCATCCCTCTCTCTCTCTCCCTCTCCCCCATCCTCTCTCTCTCTCTCTCTCTCCCCTCCATCCCTCTCTCTCTCTCCCCCTCCATCCCTCTCTCTCTCTCTCCCCCCCATCCCACTCTCTCTCTCTCTCTCTCTCCCCCCCCCCATCCTCTCTCTCTCTCTCTCCCCCCCCAACCTCTCTCTCTCTCTTCTCCCCCCCATCCCTCTCTCTCTCTCTCTCCCCCCCATCCTCTCTCTCTCTCTCTCTCTCCCCCCCATCCCTCTCTCTCTCTCTCCCCCCCATCCCTCTCTCTCTCTCTCTCTCCCCCCCATCCTCTCTCTCTCTCCCCCCCCATCCTCTCTCTCTCCCCCCATCCCCTCTCTCTCTCTCCTCCCCCCATCCCTCTCTCTCTCCCATCCCTCTCTCTCTCCCCCCCATCCCTCTCTCTCTCCCCCCCCATCCCTCTCTCTCTCCCCCCATCCCTCTCTCTCTCTCTCCCCCCCATCCCTCTCTCTCCCCCATCCCTCTCTCTCTCCCCCCCATCCCTCTCTCTCTCCCCCCCATCCCTCTCTCTCTCCCCCCCATCCCTCTCTCTCTCCCCCCATCCCTCTCTCTCTCTCTCTCTCTCCCCCCCATCCCCTCTCTCTCTCTCTCTCTCTCCCCCTCCATCCCTCTCTCTCTCTCTCTCTCTCCCCCCCCATCCCTCTCTCTCTCTCTCTCTCTCCCCCTCCATCCCTCTCTCTCTCTCTCTCTCTCCCCCCCATCCCTCTCTCTCTCTCTCTCTCTCCCCCTCCATCCCTCTCTCTCTCTCTCCCCCCCATCCCTCTCTCTCTCTTCTCCCCCCCATCCCTCTCTCTCTCTCCCTCTCTCTCTCCCCCCCATCCCTCTCTCTCTCCCCCCCATCCCTCTCTCTCTCCCCCCCCATCCCTCTCTCTCTCCCCCCCCATCCCTCTCTCTCTCCCCCCCATCCCTCTCTCTCTCCCCCCCCATCCCTCTCTCTCTCCCCCCCCATCCCTCTCTCTCTCCCCCCCATCCCTCTCTCTCTCCCCCCCATCCCTCTCTCTCTCCCATCCCTCTCTCTCTCCCCCCCATCCCTCTCTCTCTCCCCCCCATCCCTCTCTCTCTCCCCCCCATCCCTCTCTCTCTCCCCCCATCCCTCTCTCTCTCCCCCCCATCCCTCTCTCTCTCCCCCCCATCCCTCTCTCTCTCCCCCCCATCCCTCTCTCTCTCCCCCCCATCCCTCTCTCTCTCCCCCCCATCCCTCTCTCTCTCCCCCCCATCCCTCTCTCTCTCCCCCCCATCCCTCTCTCCCTCTCCCCCCCATCTCTCCCTCTCTCTCTCTCACCTCTTCCTCTTCCCCTTCTTCCTTCCGAGCCGCCGCCGCTGTTGCCAGGCCGCCCAGCGACTGTTGTGCGCAGGCGCAGCGTTCCGAGTCCACGCCTGCGCACTGGCCTGCTGTGCAGTTGTTGTTGTCTCCTCCCCCTCCCTCCCTGATCACAACAAAGTACAAGGCAGCCTCAAAGTTTTACAGCAACACTTCAAATACACCTTGTAGCTGCTGAGCCACCCAGAAATAGGACTGGCACTAGTTTAATAAATGTGAAACAACTTTGTGAATGGAGTAGCCTCACAAATTCTCCATTCTGTCAGGGGGTGTGAGTGTCCCTGGTAAAGCCCATGTGTGTGTGTTCCCTGTCCCTAACTGCCCTTGAAACGAATGGCTTGTCAGGCCATTTCAGAAGACACATGCACCACGTTGCTGTGGGTCTGTGGTCACATGTAGGCCAAACAGATGAGGATGAGAGGCTGAACAGGCAGGGGCTGTTTTCCCTGGAGCATCAGAGGTTGAGGGATGACCTTATTATAGAGGTTTACAAAACTATAAGGGGCATGGATCGGCTAAATAGATAAAGTCTTTTCCCTGGGGTCCGGGGAGTCCTGAACTAGAGGGCATAGGCTTAGGGTGAGACAGGAAAGATATAAAAGAGACCTACAGGGCAACTTTTTCACACAGAGGGTGGTATGTGTATGGAATGAGCTGGAGAAAGTGAGGTCTGCAGATGCTGGAGATCCTGGAGAAGGGCTTATGCCCGAAACGTCGATTCTCCTGTTCCCTGGATGCTGCCTGACCTGCTGCGCTTTTCCAGCAACACATTTCCAGCTATGGAATGAGCTGCCAGAGGAAGTGGTGGAGGCTGGTACAGTTGCAACATTTAAGAGGCATTTGGATGGGTATATGAATAGGAAGGGTTTGGTGGGATATGTGCTGGGTACTGGCAGGCGGGACTCGATTGGGTTGGGATATCCGGTCAGCGTGGACGGGTTGGACCGAAGAGTCTGTTTCCATGCTGAACATGTCTATGACCAAAACCTGTAAAATTCTAACAGGGCAGGTATATACACGATGTTCCCAAATGACCAGGGTGTCCAGAACCAAGGGCTCACAGTCTTAGGGTATGGGCTCAATCAGTCAGAATTGAGATCAGGAGAAATTTCTTCACCCTGAGAGCGGTGAGCCTATGGAATCTGTTACACAGACAAGGCAAAAACATTGAATGACTTCAAGAAGGAGTAGGGAATAGCATTTGGGGCTAAAAGGATCAATTAATATGGGGAAAATCAGGAGCAGACGGTTGGGTTGAATGATCTGCTAGGACCTGGCTGGGTCGGCCAAATGGCCTGTTCCACCTCCTGTATTGACATCCTTCTGTTGAACCAGGTGTGTTTTGTAACAACCAGCAGTTATTTCAGGGTTGTTATTCTGACTAGTTTTATAGTCCAGATTTACTAAGTTGCGGCACAGTGGCTCAGTGGTTATGTCTGCTGCCTCACAGCACTGGGGACCCACGCTGGAGCCTTGGGAGATTGTCTATGTGGAGTTTGCAGATTCTCCTCGTGTCTCCCCATTTCCTCCCACAGTCCGAAGATGTATAGGTTTGGTGGATTGGCCATACAGGGATGTGTAGGTTGAGTGGATTAGCCCTGGGAACTGCAGGGATGGGATTGGGGTAGTGAGTCTGGGTGGGATGCTCTTTGGATGGTTGTTGTAGACTCAATGGGCCTAGTGGAATCTATTTGCACTCTGGGGATTCTATTGTTGTCTGGTTCTTCTTAATCAAGTTAGACAACTCCAGCCAGAATGTTATGAAAGAATTTGCCCAGGTGTCCCATAATACCAGAGAGGTCAAATCAATGCAAACTTAAGCCAGTAGCAACGTAAAACAGTCCCAACTTTATTAGCAGCAAAGTTACAAAATCTTTCCTTTGAAACATAATCCCTCTAATCCTATTTGGCCCCCTAAAGATTACAATACTTTGAGTTTCTCGTAGATTTACACAGTTGCTCTCTCTCACTCTGCAAAGCTGCTTTCTTCTCTCTCTCTCTCTCTGGTCAGCTAGTCTATACCTCCTGCCATGCTGGTCTCCTTGGAAGGCCTCAAGAGCAGTTCCAAGAGAGGTGAACGCAGGTGAACTGTTTTCGTACCTTTTAGATGATGTTTTGGAACTTTCTATTGTTCTGGCTAGTCAGGGAGATACACTTAATAAGTTTTGAAACAGTTAGTCATTTCAATGGCACGCTGCTGTATGTTTTTTGTGTAGCAGGACCTGGTGCCTTTCTGTCTGGGCCCTCCTTTGTTGTTGGGGTGTCTGTTGTCTTTTACATTAACATTACAGTGTCATTAGCACCTGGCTACTGTATTTGCACTGCATCTGATGTGTGGGTTTAGTGATTTCAGCATTTCACTTGGCCAATATACCCAGCATCCCTTGCTCTTTGACCAAGTTAACAATCGATCCATGTTTTAGCAGCCAGGAGGCTGCTACTCTATGATCTATGAATACTCTCTCACTCCTGTCAGGGCAGTCATCATAATGGCACAAAATCCACAGAGATTTCCTTCTCTCTTCCCTTTAAATGGTCTGGTGAGCTCTGGGAACAATGAGAGTAGCAGTGGGTTTTGTCCAAATCACAATGGTTGTCTTCTTCTTCTGACTGTAAAATAAATAGAAAAGGCCACAATCTCTGCTCTATAGTCAGAGAGCTGCGTCAACACTTGTACCCCTTTGAAGATTGCAAAACATTCAGAGAGAACCCTGTTTGTTTCCTTTCTACATTAATTCATGGTGTGTTCTGAATTGCCAATCCCATTGCAGTTAACATTTTATTCACCCTTTGCAGGTAACAAGGACATTTCCTTGAACCAAATGAATTTTGGAGGAGTACTGAACTGAAATTAAACGTTTCCCAAACTCCATTTGAGCACATCTCCAACCAGCTTTCATCTAGTCAGCCCAAGCTTCTCCAACCCATGTAACTGGAGTCTCTTAATAACTGGAGCTGGTTTCATAAAATCTTTCCTGCTGTCTCTGAAATGCCTGAGCAAATGAAAAACTGTTTCACCTTGTTCAGAACAGTAGGACCAGGGACCATGACATGGACTTGAAAAAGGAAATAAATTCATAACTAACCTGCAAATAAGCTACTAAGTCAACCAAGTGTTAAATCCTAAGCAGTGTTATCCAATACATTCACTCCCTCATTACATGTGGCTAATTGTACTTATATTGAAATAAATAATGATTAACAGTCATATATTGGCCATGCTGTCTGCAAACTCATTCACATTGTGCGCATGTGAACTTTAACCTTTTTGGATGTTTGGTGTAACAATTAAACAATAGTTATGTACCCTTTTAAATCAAATTTTGTGCATCTTCTTTGATTCAAATGTCAACTGTGGTGCAGTTGATTCCACTCTTGCCTCTCAGTCAGAAGGTTCCAAGTTGCAGGACTTGAGCATGAAACTCAACACTCTCATGTAGTGCTGATAAAGCACCTTCAGAGGTCCCAGCTCTCAGATACAACGTCAAACTGAAGTCCCCATCCACCTTCTCCTCAAACTACATCACAAAATTAGATGATCTGGTTGTTACTGAATTTGCTGCTATTGGGAGTTTACTTTGTGCAGATCAGCTGCTGTCTTTCTTAAATTGACAACACTTCAAAAGTGCAGTACTTCATTGGCTATAAGCACTTTGTAAAGTCTTTATGTTGTGAAAAATACAGGAAGGCTTTTAGTTGTAAAAGCAAAATACTGCAGAGAATGAAAATCCGAAAGAAAAACAGAAAATGCTGGAGAAACGCAGTAGATCTGGCAGCATCTGCAGAGTGGGAAACAGGGTTAACGTCTCGAGCCTGGTTTAAGTCTTCTTCTGAACAAGAGTCTTCTTTTGTTTCAACAGGAGTTGAATGGGATTTAAAACATTAACTCTATTTCTGTTTCCACAGATGCTACTAAACCTGCTGAGATCTTCCAGCATTTCCTGTTTTTATTGAAATTTTTGTTGTTGTCTGTGAATGGCACTTTCCCTGGAACTGTCACATCTACACTCATGACTGGTCAGCAATCTGTGCTCGTCAACAGTAGTGCCAAAGAGATATGAACATAGCAAGTTTTGAGAAGATTTGTAGCTCACTGATCAGAACATTATTTCAACAAGTCACCACACATTGCAGCACAGAGGAACTACGCAGAGCAGAGGAAAATCACCTATACCATTTATTCAAAAAGAATGGGTACCCAATGAACACAGTCCACTGATTTCTCAGCAACAAACCCAAACAAGCAGACAAAACACGTCCAGAAACCCTAGCCACTCTCCCCACATCAAAGACATCTCGGAAATAACTGCCAGACTACTCAGATCCCTTGACATCATGGTAGCCCACAAACCCACCAACACACTAAAACAGCAGCTAATGAACTTGAAAGACCCTATACAGACAATGAGCAAAACGAACATCATTTACAAAATACTGTGCAAGGACTGTAACAAACACTACATTGGACAAACAGGCAGAAAACTAGCCACCAGGATATATGAACACCAACTAGCCACAAAAAGACATGACCCTCTCTCACTAGTATCCTCACATACGGATGATGGAGGACACCACTTCGACTGGGACAATACATCCATCCTAGGACAAGTCAAACAAAGACACACATGAGAATTCGTAGAAGCATGGCATTCCAACTGGAACTCTATCAACAAACACATCGAGTTAGACCCTATCTACTAACCCCATGAGAAAAGGAACAGGAAGTGACTTCATCACAGGAAATAACATCACCAACCCCAAGAAACCCAAACATATAAATAGAAAGCAGAAATTTTCAGCATTGCTTTGCATGAGGTCCACTGAAGATGTTACCTAGTAAGGTAACGAAACGTCTGGAAATGAACCTTTCAGCTCAGTGAGCAAACCTACATCCAAGATATGAACATAGCGGCATGATGGCTCAGTGGTTAGCACTGCTGCCTCACAGCACCAGGGACCTGGGTTTGATTCCAGCCTAAGGAAACTGTGTGGAGTTTGCACATTCTCCCCATGTATGGGTTTCCCCAGGGTGCTCTGGTTTTCTCCCACAATCCAAAGATGTGCAAGTCAGGCGAATTGACCATGCTAAATTGCTCACAGTGTTCAGGGATGTATAGGATAGGTGCATTAGTCAGGGGTAAATGTAGAGGAATGGGTCTGAGTGGGTTATTCTTCGGAGGGTCAGTGTAGACCTGTTGGGCCGAAGGGTCTGTTTCCACACTGTAGAGATTCTCTGAATACCAATAGGAAGAGGCCATTCTGCCCGTCATACTGCTCTGCCATATAATATGATCACAGCTGATTGAACTCTTCAATGCATTTTACTCAATCTATCGCTATAACCCTTTTTGCCATTGATACTCTAAAGACAATCAACCTCGAAATATGCTCAAAGATTGTGTTGATTCAATTACACGCAAATAGCATGTAAAAGAATCAAGTTTTCTGATTAGTAAAGGGAAGTTCAGAGATTCAGTTTGCTGTGAACCTCTCATAGCATCATATTGTGCATTTATTTTTCACAGTGATTAATTCCATTAGTTCTCTCTAATCAGAGCTGTCACCAACAGGAAAGTGTTAGGAATATATAAAAGGCAAGACCGCGATTCCCCAGCTCCCTTCAGCAAATGTGTGATGATATATTCGATACAGTACAACACCGTTAATCCAAGCATTGTTAGCCATCAGTAATACAAGCAGTGTTCAGTTGCTTTGAAGAGTGTTTCACAAGGCTGCGCACAATGGATTGGTCAGACCACATTTAGAATATTGATTTCAGTTTTGGGCATCTTGCCAAGCACTCATAACATGCTACAGAAAAGAGCAGCAAGACTGATCTCCCGTGTAAAAGAATGAGTTCCAAGGCAAATGTAGAGAATCTTTACAGTCTTGAAAGAAGGTGATTAACAGGAGACCTTCTCCAGTGATTGGTATGCTTTGATGTGGTATACATTATTTAAAACTACAAAGCTACACCAAAGGATAAAGATGGAAATTGTTAAGGAGTAAATTTAGAATATATAGTGCAACAGAATGATAAACATCTGGATTAATCTCCGAAAGAGGTTGAATCCTCTGGCTGGAGAGTTAGAACTTGAGGGCACTGTCTCAAAGTAGGGGGCTGATCATCTAAGACTTTAGAATTTCCTTACTCAAAGGTTTATGCACCTTTGGAATTCACAACCCCCTGAAACATGGATGTTCAGGGCTCTGACAGATTTTTGTACTTTTGAAAATTGAAGTGCATGATGATCAGGAAGGAAAGTGGTTTCAAGGTCAAAAATCAGCCATGATCTCATTGAGTTGAAGAGCACGTTTAAGGGGCCACCAGAAATTTACTCCTGACACGACATTTTTACATTTTACAGAGCGATGTGATCACCTCAAAACACTTGACTTACTGAAAACTTGATTGGATAACATGCTGATTGCCTTCAGGTACGTACGTAGGATAGGTTTTGATGGACTGAAAGGCTATAAATACTGACTTTGTATGTTCCTGCTATTTTGGAATTGAAAGGAAAATTAAAGCAAATACGTGATTACTAAGCGAGGGAAGAGCAGGAGAAGGCGTGGGCACACCAACTAAAACTAACAGTTGACATGGAAACTTCTGCTGCATTTGTCAGGGTCTTGTCATCGTTTCTCATTTGGCAATACAGCCAATCACAGTCTCCCACCCAGTCCAAGAAACAAATCGCATTGAGGAATAAAAACCGAAATTGCTGGAAAAGCTCAGCAGGTTTGGCAGCATCTGTGAAGAGAAATCAGAGTTAACGTTTCAGCTCCAGCGACCCTTCCTCAGAACTCTCAGTCTCCCACCCAGTCCAAGAAACAAATCTCATTGAGCAATGTTTGTCTTTTTATTCGAATACAAGTCTCTCCAGCTCCTGGATTTGCTGATCTTCAACTTTTAAAAACAATCTCCAGACACACCCTCATGTTTGGAATTTTGGTCTTTCCTCATAATTTTTTCCTCTGTGAGATTTGTCGATTCCCAGTAAAGCACATTGGGACTCTTTCTCTGTTGAAGAAATGTTTTCCTTAATGCATTGTCCTCACTCTATGTAGGACCGCTCTTCTGACAATCAAAACCTGATTGAGGTTTTACTGGATTGGATAGTTTACCCACAGTTGTTTGCACATTTAAAGCAAAGCCTGGTTATTGTTGTATTGTAGGAAACTGGGTTTCTGATTTTTCATAGTAGACTCCCATAGACAACAGGGAAGTGATGGTTAGATTCACTGTTTATCAGTGATAGAGTGAAGGATGGATGTTGGCCAGGATCCCTTCTATTCCCTGAGGCCGGGAAGTCCAGAACTAGAGGGCATAGGTTTAGGGTGAGAGAGGAAAGATATAAAAGAGACCTACGGGGCAACTTTTTCACGCAGAGGGTAGTACGTGTATGGAATGAGCTGCCAGAGGAAGTGGTGGAGGCTGGTACAATTGCAACATTTAAGAGGCATTTGGATGGGTATATGAATAGGAAGGGTTTGGAGGGATATAGGCCAGGTGCTGCCAGGTGGGACTAGATTGGGTTGGGATATCTGGTCGGCATGGACGGGTTGGACCAAAGGGTCTGTTTCCATGCTGTACATCTCTATGACTCTAGTGATTGCGAGAATCTTGTACACTCACCTCATAGGGAGAAGAGTGGCAATGTAGTAACCCAAAGGCCCAGACTAATGCCTGGAGACAGGAATTCAAATCCCATTGGGCAGTTGATGCAATAGCGGAATCCCCATGGTGCAGAAAGAGGCCAGATAGACAGTTACCCCCGAGACTGGAATTGCACCTGTGTCTCTCATTCTGTGAGGCAGTGGTGCTAACCACAGCCACTGTGCCACCTGTACATGTGACTTGATTTTGCAATCCATGTCTGGAAATGTTGGATGGAATACAGCTGCTGGTGAAAGCAACTCAAAGGCCAGAATGATTGAGTAGGTAGTGACAGCTTCTAGACAGCAGAGGCTGAATTGGAAAGATTGAGAGGTTTGTGCTGCCCAGTAAGTGTGTTATTTCTGTTTCAGTAAACAGTGATATGTAACTAGTGGCTAACACTATGACCAGTACTGCCCAAGGGTGACTTTTCTAAGGTGATTCCATAGATGTATGGAAAATAATGCTAGAGCTAATAACTCTGAGGTGTATCTTCATTGTATCATTATTTAAAGTGAAATTTACCATTTTGTTTGAGACATTTGATACTTGTTACTTCTGCTGTTTGACAATTTGATTATTATAGTCAAGGTTTTGTGAAGTGAGTGGTTTGGAGGAGAACTTGCAGGGGGTGGCATTCCCATGTGTCTTCTCTGTCCTTCTGGAGGGAAGTTTTCATGGGTTTGAAAGATGCTGTGTAAGGAGCATTGGTGAACTTGTGCAGTGCATCTTATTACACGCTACTGCTATTCACCAGTGGTAACAGGGCTGGACCTTTTAATATTTGACTGTGAGTAGGTGAAACATTTATCCCTGCAAAACGTCCCTATTAAGAAATCCATATCTTCAGTGACCACATGACGTTTAAGGAGCAGATGCATTTCTGTTATCAGCTGTCTGGAACACAGAAAAGGCAGAATTGAAAAGCCAGGCTTTGTGAGCCAACCTGCAAGTTATAGTCATTTAAAAATCAGTTCTCTTCGATTCTGTTGGAAACATTCGTTTTCTTCCTGCTGCTCTGTTTCTGTATCCAATCTCAGTTATTTTCATCAGTAGCATCACTGCAGTGATGCGTGAGTTGTGGTCCAAACTGCTGGCCTCGTGATTTTGCTGTCGACCTTCAAAATGTCACGTTAAGTTGCGAACAGTGTCAGCTTTTCTTCAAATTGTAAATTTCAGGTGCTACATATAATGAGGTCAGAAACTGCGTGACTAGAGAGCTTATTAAAACGTATAACTCGAGCTGCAGAAACTGTCTTGGCGTACAGATTAATTTCTCGAGTATACATTTGCTTAGGTTGAAGGGTTGCATCCAAATCAAGATTATCTTTTCATAAATAATTAACACCTTCGACAAAAAAGAGAGAATCTTTCTTCGATGGGTATAAAGAGAATAATATCACATCTATTCTGGGAGTGTTCAACACAAAATGCATCTGCTCTCCACTCTCTCGAATTCTAAGACAGAAACAGAAATTGCTGGTTAAGCTCAGCAGGTCTGGCAACATTTTTGGACAGAAAATCAACGTTTTGGGTCAAGTAACCCTTCCTCAGAACTCAGCTCCTTCCTTGGGTCACTGGACCTGGAATGTTAACTCTGATTTCTCTCCACAGATGCTGCCAGACCGGCTGAGCTTCTCCAGAAATTTTGTTTTTGTTTTTCTTTTACAGCATCCCTAGTTCTTTAGGTCTCTCTATTTCTACCTAAGTATAATGATATGTCCATTCTCAAGACATGTTTGCAGGGTAACATGAATTGGGGCCTTAATAATGAAGGGTTCAGGGTGATTGATTTAAAAAGTAGCAGGAAACTGGGAAGGGGTGAGAGGGGTGGCAGTGTTGTTCAATGATGGTATTAGCATAATTGTGTCAGATGATCCAAGTTCAGGATCAGATGCAAGTTCAAGGGCAGACCAGCCATGATCTTATTAACTTGCAGAGGAAGCTCCAGGGCTGAATGGCCACGTTCTGCTCCTGTGAAACCAAGATATGGACACAGTTTGATTAGAAATGAGTAATTACAATTGCAAATAATGACTTCTGGAAGTGGTGTACCACATGGTAAGATGGAGCATAAAAGAAGTAAAGCTAAGAGCTTCTTAGAAAGGCACAACCATAATCATGGGAGAGTGTAACCATAGAGACTGAAAAAGCAAAAGGAGCACAAGAAACCCAGGACCTAACAACAGACCTCCACATCCCATCAATGAAGAAAGGAAAATAAAAACCTGAAGATACAAGGATAGGTAGAAAAGTATGTTGTGAAGAAGAGAATTCAAGATGATACAGATAGGTTACATGATTGAGAAAAGATCCAGCAAATGGAGTATCATGCAGCAAAATGTGAAATTCTCTGTTTTGGTAAGAAGTAAATTTTTTAAAAAACTAAATACAGGTCGTTCTGCTCTAATGTGCATTTTGTTAATGTGAATCCACTTCAACGTGATTGATGAATTGGGGACACTTTCTATAGCATGAATTTTTAAAGCATGCACTGGTTATAATGTGATTCCAGCCCCATCAGTTTAAATGGTGCTACTGTTACACCATTTTCTTGGGGTTGCAAGTGAATGGAACTACTGCAATATAGCAGAACAAAATGTAGTGGGAGATTGGAGAGCTAAGATGCATGGGAATTTGGATGTTCTCATGCATGAACAAAATAATTTAGTACACAGCCTCAAGTAATTGTGAAAGCTCAGAGAGTGTTATCATTTATTGCAAGGAGAAGTGGCAAGTAACCTGTGTGTCCTAGGCAATGACCACCTCCAACAAGATTGAATCTCAGCATCTGCCATGGTGGGGTTCAAACCCATTTCTTGGAACAATAGCCTGCGCATCTGGATTATTGGTTCAGTAATGTGACCACTATGCTACTGCCTCACTGCTTGTTTTAAATGGTCTTCAGAATTCAGTTGTTTTAAATTCTGAATTATTATTATTAACATCAAGTCTCAGTTGGTTGCATGAAAGTTAACTTCTGTCCTTGGGGAGTTCTCTGCCTCCCCGTTTGACAGTTTTCCTTCCTCTCTTCAATTTCTCTGCTGGAGCATGGTCCCTTGACTGTCAGCAGTTTCTTCTACCTTATTCACTGGATACTGCAAAACTATGGGTCCTGACAATAGTACTGAAGACTGGTGCTCCAGAACTTGCCACTCCTCTAGCCAAGCCCTTCCAATACAATTACAACACTAGCATCTCCCCAACAATGCAGAAAATTGCCCAGCTGTACACAAAAAGCAGGACAAAGCTGACCCGGCCAATTACTGTTCCCATCAGTCCACTCTCAACTCATCAGTAAAGGCGGTGGAAAGGTGTCGTCAACAGAGCGATCAATCAGCACCTGCTCAGTGATGCCCAGTTTGGATTCCACCAGGGCCACTCAGCTCCTGACCTCATTACAGCCCTGTTCAAATATGGACAAAAGAGCTGAATCCCAGAGGTGAGGTGAGAGTGACAGCCCTTGATATCAAGGCTGCATTTGACCAAGTGTGGCATCAAGGAGCCTTAGAAAAAACTAAGACAACAGGAATCAAGGGGGGGGTAGGGGGAATTCTCTGCTGTTTGGAGTCATACCCGGCACACAGTACTATTGTCAGGACCCATAGCTTTGCAGTATCCAGTGAATAAGGTAGAAGAAACTGCTGACAGTCAAGGGACCATGCTCCAGCAGAGAAATTGAAGAGAGGAAGGAAAATTGTCAAACGGGGAGGCAGAGAACTCCCCAAGGACAGAAGTTAACTTTCATGCGTGGATGTTGGAGGTCAGTTATCTCAGCTTCAGAACATCCCTGCAGGATTTCCTCAGGGTTGTGTCCTATGACCAACCATCTTCAGTTCCTTCATCAATGACCTTTCCTCCAATCATAAGGTCAGAAGTGGATATGTTCGCTGATGACTGCTTCAGTCTCAAGAATTTTGCACAGTGTCCAAATAAAATATCCAGCTTGAGCTGACACCATCCAGGGCAAAGCAGCCCGCTTGACAAGGGACAGAAACATTTGTGCCACACAAGTCCTAGGCAATGACACAATCTACAAAAAAAAATTTAAATATCGCCCCTCGACATTCAATTGTATTACCATCATTGAATCCTTCACTGTCAACATTCTGGGGATTACGATTGACCAAAAGCCAAACTGGACTAGTCATCTCAATACTGTGGCTATCAGAGTGGATCAGAGGCTCAGAATCCTACAGCAATTATCTCACCTTCTGATTCCCCAAACCTGTGCACCATCCACAAGGTAGAAGTCTTGAGTCACATGGCATGGAAAAGGCCCTCTGGCCCATGGATTCTGTGCTGATGGAGCTATATGAAACTCACTTTCCAGCACTTAGCCAACAGCCTTGAAGGTTACAACATTCTCATCCGCATGTCTTTTGGAGGTTGCGCGGTTTCCACTTCTACCACCGATCCAGGCTGTGCAGATTCCCAACACCACCTGGATGAAGCAATTTTTCCTCAAGTCCCTTCGACCTCTTCCACTTCACCTTAAAAATCATACCCCTTTTATTGACCCTTGACTAAATGTAATTGATGCTTCCCATCTATGCCTCATGGAACATTCCTCACTTGCGTGAAGAAGTTTATATCCAATAAACACTCAAGAAGCGAAACACCATCCAGGGCAAAGCAGCCCACTTGAATAGGTCTTTTGCCCGAAACGTCGATTTTCCTGCTCCTCGGATGCTGCCTGACCTGCTGTGCTTTTCCAGCACCACACTAATCTAAACTCTAGTTTCCAGCATCGGCAGTCCTCACTTTTACCCGCTTGAATAGGACCACCTACATAACTATCCACTCCCTTCACCATGGATGGCCAGGAAATTTTCAACCTCTGTTGCTTCCAGTCCAGAACCCAGATCTTTGTAATCAAGCAGCAGTATGAAGATGTGTACTTGAGCAATATGCAATCAACAGCAGAGCTCCAATCTTTCCTGATGCATTCACAGAGGCAGATGAGAGAACGAGCTCTCGGCTGAACATCTGGAGAACAAAGATCCTCTCCCCCTCTCCTCCCACCACACAATTCTGCTCCCTGACTAATCAATATCCACAGTGTGAACTATTGGACAGTGTGGATCTATTGCCATACCTTGTCAGTAAGGGCAAACATTGAATATGAAGTTCAACATTACCACCAGTGCATAAACATACCGTCATCGCACTGTTTCTCAGATGGCGAAAGACTAAGACCTCAAACCTGGTACAAAGCTCATTACCCACAGGGCAGCAGTATAACCAGCCTTCCAGTCTTCAGCAGGGACATGGACAAAGTACACCAGATATCTCAAACACCTTGAGAAATATCCTCAGCAACAGCTCCACAAAGTCCGTCAAGTCCTGCAGGTTAGACACTCTATCATCAACATCCTCTATCAGGCCAACACCTCTTATCAAGGCAGTGGTTACAGCCACTAGCTGGTGTCAAGTTTCTTGAATGTTACTGGAGCTAAACTTATTGAGTGGGCTGTATCGTCTCGGTGCCTGACCCAGGTCTTCCAAAACAAGGTCTCAACTCTGGGATTCGCTGATGATCACCATGAGTGCACAGAAAACACTCAGTCATCCAGAAAGCTTCCCTGAAAAAAAAAATCAAAATCCCCAACTTGCGGGAATCTCGAGCACAAGATCACCCAAACAGGGGAAGAAGCGCCTGTGATGGTGCCAGCCATTTTGAGCATCTCCAACACACAGCAGGACTGTGCACAAACCTGAGCATCCCACCGAGCCTGCCTCAGGAAACAGAACCAAAAGCAATGTGAGCAGGTGCGGCATTGGACAATTTAGTGAACTCAGGACACTGGAGTGGAAGGAAATCATCCTCAACACTGGGAGACAGCCCAGGAGAGGAGAAAGGTTGACACCAGCCATTGCTGGTGAGAGCTTGCTGTGCAGGAATTGACTGTCGTGTTTCCTACTGTAATTAGACTGAAAGTATTAAATTGGTTGTGAAATGCTTTGGGACTTCAGGGTTTGTGAAAGCAACTCCATAAATGCAAGTGTTTTTCTAAATATATAAGTGAGTAGCTCTCAAATGAAATCTATGGAGTGTTATTTGCTCCACAGGTTGTATTGCATGCTGCTTGATCATAGCAATAATGAATTTTAGGAGATAATTGTCAGCATTTGCTACTTTGGACATTGGCTATCATACCTTCCTTTCCTTCCAAATAAAATCATCCACGGCTGACTGCAGGCCAGCAGGCCTCTACAGACACACATTTTCCAACAGTATGCTTGAATAATGCTCAAAATATGGAAACTACCACCGCACGTATTCTTCTCTACTTCATCAAGGTCATTAAGGTCAACTGTGCTATCCCCGCTGAGATCAGCTAATCAAACAGAGATTAAATCTGGGACATTGCAGCATTTCAGTACATTGTCACCTTCACCCTTAAATCATCAGTACAGCTTTAGAAATAAATCTTACAGCAGTTATCTATTGGTTCTTCCTGCATTCAAGACTAAATGTAGCCTTCGTTTGAGGCAATCTAAGACATGCCTGACTTTTGATGATGGAATTCACATTCAAAAAAGGACACTATGCCAAAAATGTTTAATGTATAAAAGAGAATTTATTCCTGATAATTAGAAAGATATAATACATTTGTATGAACTTTGTACTTTGAAGTACTGTACAATAAATTGTACCTATATTACAACGTAAAAGTTTACTTTCAGGTTAGTGTTCTGCAGCACAAAACTTGGGAAAGGATTCCTCCACAATAGGTCACCCCTCATTTGCAATGGAAATGGAAAATGTACAGACTTTGAATTACATAAAATTTCATAATCCATTCCATTTCAATACTGTAACACCACTTGGGGCTTGGAAGGGAGCACTTTGGTTGGAGAATTCTATTAAATATGCATACCTTTCTTCAGCAGCTAGATCCTTAAACAAAAAGGCAACACGCTTCAGAAACCTTCCAAGTAAGTAAGATTAGAATCCTGGGAAAGGGATAAAAATCAAACCATGTTCCATGCATGCATTCATATGCAGTACTGTAACTTCGAAGAATCTGAACTTGCATCCATTTGACTAGAATCAAATAGTTCTAGCATCTTCAAAAATTGGCATATGCTCACACACAAAACAGAATATTCCTCTCACAGGCATGTCCCTGAATGGCTGATTTTATTCGTCATTGTCTGGAAAGAAAAAGTGATAAAAATGACTTTTGGTGTAAAGTACATTAATACAGCATATAACTTCTGTTGACTGTTAAATATTTGTATTGGAAAAACTACGTAGTAATTCTGCTCAAAAGGTATGTCACTCTCCAATTAGATGTTACCTCATCATGTGATTTATGTCGCGCCATTGCTACTTAAACTTTATCTTTTAAATTTAAATTGCATGTGAAAGTGCAGTTTATGATAACAGATGTGAACTGTAATGACATCTTGCATTTTTAAGCATTAATTAAGGTTTAGCCTGAGCATGTGATTCTAAACCATAAAACAGACATTACCACAAGTTTGTTTTACTGGTAAAGAGGCATTTACCCCATATGTCCTTGCTTCACAAACAATAATCAAAAAATAGCAAGGTAAGCACAAATTTAAAAAACATATTGAATATACTCATTTCAGATCAGGAGCTGGCCAGTTGTTCCAGACTTTTTAACCATCTGGCTGGAATCACGACTCTTACACCCAGCTTAAATTCTTGCTTTCTCTACCAAGCAGCTCGTCACATAGTAATTAATGTTTAAAATGTATACAGAATGCAGACAGATGTGTTTCTGATCTGCTCTGGACAGTGTAAATGCTAAGGCAATGTTTTCCTGCATGGAAAAATCTAGGACCAGAGGGCACAGTCTCAGAATAAAAGAGTGCCAATTTGAGACTGGGAGGAGGAGGATATATTTTTTTCCTCAGAGGGTTGAGTATCTTTGGAACTCCTTGTCACAGAGAGTTGTGGGGGCAGGGTCCTTGTGTCACTTTAAAGCTGAGACAGATGGTTGATCCAGTGCTTTGAAAAGCTGGTCATGGCATGAATCAACTCCAGCCTCCCCACTCCGACTCTTGACCCACTCCATTTTGCCTATCGGACCAACAGATGTCAGCTGCCATATCACTTGCCATTCACTCCTAAATAGAACATCTTGACACCAAAAACAGCTACGTAAGAATCCTGCAGGGCTGTAGTCAACACTATTATCCCCTCAAGATTGATTACTAAACATAGTGATATCGGACTAAGCCCCACTCTCTGCAACTGGATCCACAGTTTCCTGACCCACAGGCCACCAGTGAAGATTGGGGATAATATTTCATCCTCACTAATAGTCAACACTGGAAATCCCCAGGGTGCATACTCAGCCCCCTAATGTACTCATTGTATACCCATGACTGCGTCGCCAAATACCAGACTAATGCCATTTACAAGTTTGCTGATGACACCACCATAGTCGGACGAATCTGAGATGGCACGAAACAGACTACGGACGGGAGGTGAAAGACCTGGAAAAACTGTGCACTGAGAACAACCTAGCTCTCAATGCCGGCAAAACCAAGGAACTCATTATTGACTTTCGGTGGGATGTTACTCATGCCCCCGAATAAAAGAAAGCCAAAAGTCCCAAATAAGAATGTCCAGATATTAAAATCTAAGTCTTATCTTCATGAAAGTGTTTGGAATCAGTGACATAGGCACCCGGGCCTAGCCACGGCCTCGAGTCTCAGTCAGTCTGCATGTCTTGCATCGATTGTCAAGAGATGGTGTTCTTGATGCCACTGCCTCTAATTATCAGGAGCTGCATTTGTAGCTGCCATCCCCACCTCAGACCATGACACCCTCCCACTCAGCAATCTGAAAGTTGCGAGGGAGTCACTCGCATAGCTAGGTGAGACTCTCAATGGGCACCTCTTTCCTTGGATCCACTCCTTTGATTAGGCCCCTTCAAATCAGGCATTAACACCCATTGGGACCCCAGGAGTTTTACCTCTTCTGTTGCTCATGTGTTGAGCCCTCAATTATTATTGGCATTGGAAGCAATCCAGAGAAGGTTCATTCGACTGATGCCAGATATGGAGGGACTGTCTTATGGACAGTGCTTGTGTCGGTAGGGCCTATAGTTATTGGAATTTAGAGAAATAAGAGGTGACCTTATTGAAACATGCAAAATCCTTCTATTCTCGGGGATCTGACAGGATAGAGAGGTTGTTTCCCCTTGTGGTCCCCTCTTGGACCAGAGGTCATACTCTCAGAATGAGAGGGAAACTGAGATGAGGAGGGATTTCTCTTTTTTATAAATTTTCTTTATTGAAAACCTTTTAAAATCTTTTACAAAACATTTATATACAAAAACAAACCATCAAAACAAAAAAGAGCAGTACAACAAAGCCATAACAGTACCATTGTTAATGAACGACCTCAGATTTTACCAGAACAAACATATCTACTTAACTTAAACTAAATTACAAACACATTAAATAAATACTAACTTAAACTAAATTCAAATAACTTCAATGAAATAATATCTCACTGCCTTATTCTATCTCACTCGTCACATCTCCACTGAGGCTCCCATCCTGGGAGCACCACCTACAGTACCCGTATTCTTTCCCCCGCCACCCCCCCACCCCCAAGTCTCCTCCTCCTGGGGCCCCACAGGCACCCATACTGATTCCCACGGCTATACCACAGCCCTAATTAACATTGACGCTATCAGCGTCAATATGATTTAAAAAGGGCTGCCACGGTTGTAAAACTGTTCTGTTTTGTGGTGCATCATATTTGTGATGTAGTCTTGGGGGAGATGCTCCATCACCAGCCTAGACCACCCCATAAGACCTGGTGGTTTTTCTGACGTCCAATTCAGTAAAATGTTCTTCCTCGCACAGTGGGTAAGAATGTTACACAATCTCTTCCCATGTTCCTCCAGAGAGACACCTCAAAAGAAGAATTACTGGATCCACGTTAATTTCAACCTCCAGGATGTCCTTTAGCTCCCTTATTAAAGCACTCCAGTATCTCTGGATCTTACAACATGACCAGGAGCAGTGTGGGAGAGTGCCTGTACTAATTTTACATTTGGGACACTCTGATGATACTCCTCTCTTGAACTTAACTAGCCTCTCTGGCACCATATGAGCACTGTGCAAGACCTTCAATTGCATTGCCTGTTCTGTCACATACTGAGATTTTCCTTACATTTCCCCAGATGTCTTCCCATACCTCCGATTAAATATCCGCTCCTAACTCTCGATTCCACGTCCTACAAAGTCCTTCCACGTCCCCCAGGTACGACCTTTCTGTAAATGATATAAAGTACTGAGTGAAAGAGCATCCGTACGCCGGAGTACTCTTTTCTCCATGTCTGATTTGTAACATTGGACCAGGAGCATGGTCTTCCTCTGTATACAGTCCCTTATCTGTAAGTATTGGAAAAGATCCCTTTTCGACAATCCATATTTCTGACTTAACTGACTAAATGACATCAAGACCTCCCCCTCTAATAAATCACCCAGACAGGAGATTCCCTTATTCTCCCATGCCTTAAAGCCGGAGTCCATTGCCCCAGGTTTAAATCCTTGGGCTCCCACCACAGGGTAAATGGCAAAGTCTTCGACCAATTGCCCTAGTCTTGCCTCATTATCCTCCAGGCTTTCACCGTATTTAAAATAATTGGACTTCTACACTGCTGGGTCATGGATTTCATCTCGTCCATGAATAATAAATTAATTAAAGGACATCTCGACTGCGAGGCTTCAATATCAAGCCAAATCGACTGAATTCTCCCATATCCATTCACTACCATATGTTAACAGAGCATTTATCTGGTATTTGTTCAAATCTGGAAGATCCACTCCTCTCTCACCATGCTAAAGCTGCAATTTAGTGAATTTAATTAAAGGACATCTGTGGCACCAAATAAAGGATCTTAGCCAACCATTGAGCATCCGAAATACCTATCCAGGTAACAACAACGGGAGCATTCTCATGGGGTACAGCAGTTGAAGAAGAATATTCATTTTAATCAGGGCTATTCAGCCCAACCATGATAACAGTAGCACCCCCCCACCCCCACCCAGCCACCACAAATCCTGCTTTATCCTCTCTAGTAATTACATAGTTAGCTTTATACAGCTAGTGCAAGGAAGGGGTAATAAAAATTCCCAAATACAAAAAATCTTTTGGCAACCATCTAAATGGGAACTGCATTCCATCCTTCAGATTAGGCACCTCCACTAATCCCCTCACTGGCATGGCTTCCAATTTTGTAAAGTTGATCCTGTAACCCGAGAAACCAACCTTATGAATTAATTGTTTGGATCAGTCAAGAAACAGACTTCTCCGGATTGGCCAAAAATAAAAGGACGTCATCAGCATATAGGATGATCTAATGCTCCCCATTTGTAATTTCTTCCCTTAAGGGTGTGCTGAATCTATTTAATGCTTTACTGCTGAGGGTTGTCAATGCAGTATTGTTCAATATATTCAAGGCTCTGATCGTCAGATTATTTTTATTAGCAAGAGAATCAAAGGGTAATGGGGTAGAATGGAGGATGCTCAAATTTGCCATGATCTGATTGAATGGCCTACTTTTGCTCCTAGTCTTATTTTCTGGAGGTTCAAAGAATGAGATATCATCTCATTGAAACCTACAAATACTCAGAAGGAGAGACAATGTAGATGCAGCTAAGATGTTTCCCCTACTTTGGGAACACATAGAACATAGAACAATACAGCGCAGAACAGGCCCTTTGGCCCTCGATGTTGTGCCGACCCGTGAACTGTTCTCAGCTTGTCCCCCTACACTGTCCCATTATCTGCATGTGCTTATCCAAGGATTGTTTAAATCTCCCTAATGTGTCTGAGTTAACACCATTTAAAAATAAGGGGAAATCACTTATGATTAAGATGAGGGCAATTTTGTTTACTGTATAAAGCTAACTGTGTACAATTACTAGAGAGGATAAAATAGGATTTGCAGCAGTGGGGGGGGGGGGGGGGGAGGTTTACCATTATCATGGTTGGGCTGAATAGCCCTGATTAAAATGAATATTCTTCTTCGACTGCTGTACCCCATGAGAATGCTACCGTTGTTGTTACCTAGACAAGTGTTCTGAATTCTTTACCTCCAGATCACCGTGGAAGCTCAGGCTTCAAGGAAAAATTGACAGGTTCCTGAACATCAATGGACAAAGTGACATGAGGATACAATGGGAACAAGGCATTGAAGTGGATGATCAGCCATGACTGTCCCATCTAGTGAAGTAGATGTGAGGGGTTGAATGGCATCTCCTGTTACTAAGTTTTACTTTCCTCTAATGTCTATATGGAATGGCACAAATTCATTCGCTTGAATTATAATTCCAGATTGTGTTCCTTGCCTTCACTTTAACCATTTCCCTCACGTTGTAAACCACCCAGTGTATACTACACTGTTGTTTGGAATGGGACAAAGAGGCAGAACAGCACTTTTCACGTGAACACTCTAATAAATTTCCACTGATGAGGCTCAATCTTTAGCAGATGCTTATTTTGGCTCTGACAATGTTGCCTTTTATTCACTAAATAAGCCAAAATTTCATCATAGATATTTGTGGTCACTTCTTGACAGTCTTCTTTGAAATATTTTTGGCCAATTCTGTTCTACATTATAAACCAACTGCATACAATGTTACCTATTAAAATGGTAATCTTCATTACGCTAAGATGTCTCACTAAAGAATGAGCTTCCTGTGGTCCTATTCCATTAATGTGGTTATGCAATTGTGGCGACTAAGGGCAGAGGAAGCTGGCTTAAGATTAAGAGGAAAAGAAATAGCAAGGCTGAGAGCTACTTCGTGTGTGCGTGGAAGCCCCAAAATAAGGGTCATGAATAGAAATGTAAAAATAAATCCAATAAGAAATACAGGAAAAACACTTTTATCCACCAAGTGGTCAGACTGGTGAAACTGTCCCACAAGGAGTATGGGGCAAATGACAGATGCCTTTAAGGGGAATGTATTAAAAGGAAGAAATGGAAAGGTCAATATGGTTGAGAGGAAGTAAATACAGGAAGGAGGCTGGTGTGGCACAGCCTGGTGAATGCAGCCATCCTTTCAAATTTGATCTTTTCTTTAACAAGTGTGTAGTCAAGATAACTGAAGGATGTGGAGCTGAGGATAGCTATCTTTGCAAAGTACTCTATTTGTTCGTTTTATCTTAAGTCAGCCTTTGACTAGTTCATTGGATAAATAAAAAGTTAAGTCTACAGAAAATCATGTTTTAGCAGCATTAAGACAAATGGACTGCACTTGTAATTTCTTCTCAATGGAAGTACAGGGCAAGAATTTTCTGAGATGAGTTAATTCAAGTAATTTGAAGGTTTTCTGTGATCAAGGTGGTAAAACAAAAGTGAATTTAGTACAAATTATATGTCCTGAATGGACAAGATTGACTGTGTAAACTAAAATATGATGCACTGAAACTGACATTCGTAAGGATAACTGTATTAAAAGCAAACTGGGCCATTTAACAGAACCTGCAATGAGATTCTGACAAGGAAGATGGCAAGTGATAAGAAACAAAAACAGGATTCCAGAATGCAGCACATTAAATCTGCTTTACCGTTCAACAACAAATGCTGGAAATCACAGCAGAACAGACAACATCCATAGAGAGAGAGAGCAAGCTGTTGCTCCAAGTCTCGATGACTCTTCATCAGAGCTTAAGTAAGAAGTGTAGAGGAGATAGCAGGAGGGGAGCTGGAGAGGATTTGAGGGGAGACGGGGGTAGGGGTTGAAGAGTGCCAGTGAAGAAAAGATGTTGATCGTTCACTTCATCTGAACTATCAATATCTTTTCTTCACCATCATCCTACACCCACTACCCCCAGCCCTGCCACCCCCTAAAACTATAGCAATTCTTGATACTATTCTTGTGCGACCCCATGTTACAAAGATTGTGCTTTAGAAACAGCATTTAATGTGTTAGCGCTGTAACCACGTTACAGCCAACACACATTTTAAAAGTTCGTGCTTTAGGAACAGCGTCCCCATTAAGGCCTGAATGTACAGTTGAAGATCAATTGTACCAAAGGTACAACTGACAAAGTCTTTCAGTTAAGCTTTCCAATATGTCATAATTTGCAATGGATGAAACATAAAGGGGCATGAGTATAAAGGGTATGCAACCCATTTTAAGTTTTACTTTTGGCAATAACTTGCATTTATATAGTGTCTTTAAGAAAGTGTCCAAAAGTGCTTCACAAGACCATTGACACGAGCTTCAGTTGATGCATTTTCCCAAAGCACTAAATTGAACAATGAGCATGTGTTTCACGCTTTTTTTAAAAACTGAAAATGAGCCAAAATGAAAATGAATTTAGTTCTTGAATTTTATGTAAACCTGCTTTCCACATGGAAATAATTTATTTTTCTCCTGTCTCCCAAGAGACTCAGTCGAAAAAAGACATTTATTTGGGAGAAGAGAGCTTTGGTTAAATTTTCTATTGTTCCTCAGAAACTACTCAGCAGCAAATGGGGCTATTTAAAGCCAATGTTACGGTCAATAGTCAGGCTGCAGTCAGCAAAAAATAGAAATATTCATTTCTTCCAAAAGCAATTGCCTCCAGACTTAACTTCTGTTGGTTCTGTTCTGGTTTCTTTAGGATTCACCAATGAGGAACATTCCACATTTTCACATTAAAATAGGATATTCTGACAAATTTTGTTTACTGTCTTCGTGGTTGATCGAATTACATTAAATTTATGGCATTAAAACAGGATATTAGGTCCCCAGTGTTCACAGGAGTGCACATATTTCAACAATATATTCTTCTATTTCCTGTTCTGTCACCTCTTCATTTAAAAAACATCCTCTTAAATTAATTTATACTATTGACCTCAATCATTATAGGTTATACTATGATTTTGTACCTTTGAACGTGTGTAATTCTGGACTTTTATTGCTTGATTCTTCTCATATTTTTGCTTAGAATTTGTACTTAATAATATGTGCAGAGATGCATTTGTATCTAAGATGGCTCCGTAAGTAGCAACTTGTAAACTTTTTACTGTATTCACGTGTGAGTACATGTGACAATAAAGCTCATTCAATTTAACATTTTATCCACTTGAAAGAACTTTCATCTTAAAAAAAAGAACATTTTGACTTACTACAAATGTAAACAGATAACATGTTTGAGTAAACAAAGGAAAGTGGTTCTATTTGGAAAGCTAGAATCATCTCCCTCTCTGTATGTAGGGCTCACCAGGTAGACTCGATATTTCAGGCATAAGCCCTTCATTAGGAATGCCCTTTGCTGAAGAAGGGCTTATGCCCGAAACATCGATTCTCCTGCTCGTCGGATGCTGCCTGACCTGCTGTGCTTTTCCGGCAATACACTCTCGACTCTGATCTCCAGCATCTGCAGTCCTCACTTTCTCCTCAGCAGGTAGACTGATTATTAGACAAAGGGCATGGGACAGTTTCACTGGCTTCCCTCAAGGATTTATTTGCAAAACACAACAGTAAAAGAAATTCTGTCATTAAGGATTTAGAAAAAGATGAGATTTCAGGCTGGGGAGAAATTATTCAGTGTGTCAATTTAGAAATACAATTAAGTAATTGAGAAGCTATTACAGGAAGATATTGATTGGAAACATGAGCTCGGATTTTTTAAGCTACCAGACAGACAGGATCCATTAATCCATGGTTAGACTGTGTACAGAAAACAATCGTCTAGGGACTCCCTTCAGTCACTATGGACTCTACTTTGGAATGGCGAAGATTTGAAGGTAGTTAACACTTAGAAGATATAGAACTGTAGTACAGGGTATGTAGGGACCGAAACTTCCAGGCAATCTAACAATGGGAGGTTACTTGGTCTATTTTGAGCATTCCAAAGAGTAGTCTCGGTTGCCTAGAGACCAATTTCATCCAAAGCTGCACAATGCAGAGGTCAGGCATTTGTTTGGGTGGAGGAGGAGGAAGATTCCCTGAACAATTGATGTGGAGTGTAACTGAAAATGTACAGGAATGGAGAAGGATATCAATAATGGTGGTGAAGAACAGCAAATGATTTCCATTAATGAAGTCAGACAGCCTTGAATAAAAAATATTAAATAGAAAGAATGCGAAGGTTTTGAAAAAAAATCACGTGCATACAATATGCTAGCACAAATACGTAACCAAATTACACAATGAAAATAGGAGAGACATTTAATACAGCTACAACTACAATAACACCTTTAATCATACAGCAGCTTTATTACACTGAAACACTCCAAGCATGTTATGAAAAGGAGAGGGAGCAAGAGTGAGAGTCAGGCCAAGAAATTTAATGAGGAAATTCCAGACCTTATTTCAAATACTTGATGGCAAGGCCACCAAAAGGTTACATGATTAAAATACAGTGAGCTTAAGAAGCCAGAACTTCAGGACAGATATCAGAGGGCTCTGGGGCTGAAGGGGTTGATTGAGATGGGAGAGCAATAAAGCCTGTAAAATGATTTGAAAACACTGAATGAAAATTTAAAAATCCAGTTACTGCTTGTTCGAGAGACAATGTAGATCAGTGATTACTGCAGTGAAGGAATGAACAGGACTAGGCCTTGGTAAGGGCATGGCAGCACATGGATGACCTCAAATTTTATGGAAAGTGAATAATGGGAGACTACAAAATTATGCAATTGAGTAATCAAACCTAGATTAATAAAAGGCATAATTGAGGGTTCCAGCAGCAGATGAGCTCAAGTAGAGACAGAATATGGCAATTCTATGGAACTATTAATAGATAGTCTGCCTGGTAGTGTAAATATCAAGCTCATCTCAGGGTCAAAAACTACAGTGTTCAGAGTAGTCTGGTTCACCCTCAAACACTTCCCAGTGCAAGGAGTAGCCTAGAAGCTCACCATTTTAATAAGAGTAATTCTCAGGTTATGATAATCTCAGTTCATGGCAATACTGGACAAGTTGGACCCCAGAGCAAACCCTGGCTGCAATTAGTTTACTGTCCTGGTCAGTCACTGAACATATTCACAAGGGCAGCATTTATTGTGGAGACCATCTCTCTAGCATGGGTGTCATGATGGTACACAAAGATACAGCTTGATAACAAAATGATATCTGCCTGGAACAAATATGGTGCTGCCTATATAATCACAATGCAGGGTGGAATCAAATACCTGAGCATTCATGTTGTGATGGTCATTAAAAACATTTCAAGACAAAATTTAGAACTTTCAAAGATGTTCTTAGGGGTTTGATTTGCTTGAAAGATGAGCTCCATGGCTTCACTAAGACTCTTAGCCTGTCCCAGGTGCTATACACACTAATTGGAAAGGGGCCATCTTCATATGGTGAGCTGGTCTCATTAGATTAATAGGTTTCTGCTCTTTGTATTTAATAATCTTGTGGGAACCATAAAAGGTTGTCTGTGTATCATTGATTGCAGGAAGCTTTCTTCTTAACAGAAGGAAAACTCATCAAAGCAAACAAGAGGCGGGCTACAGCATCTGCACAGACACAAACACCTCCTTGCAAAGAATGTTGTGTCAACAAAGAAATAGTTCATGTGTAGGTGGCCATTCCAGCATTGAAAGTACACACTATGACTCAAAAGGGGTTGTTCATAAATATTATATACAAAAAGGAAACAAACAGTGCTTATGCATTCAAGAACTTCTTGAACCAATCTTATTACAAACAGATGTAAAAGATTTAAATTTTTACTCAATTACAAACTTTACTGATTTGGAGGTGCCGGTGTTGGACTGGGTGGATAAAGTTAAAAATTATACACTAGGTTATAATTCAACGGATTATTTGGAAGCACTAGCTTTCGGAGAGCTGCTCCTTCATCCTCCACAGGTGGTTGTGGAGTAGAAGGTCATAAGACACAGAATTAATGGCAAAAGGGTTAGTATCATGGAACTGTAATTATACATTAAACAAATTTAGATTTAGTCTTTCATCTTTTAGAATGGGATATGCTAGTTCCAGTTCTTTAATATGTTTATTTAATGTCATATTAAAGAACTGGAACTAGCATATTCCATTCTAAAAGATGAAAGACTAGATCTAAATTTGTTTAATGTATAATTACAGCTCCATGATACTGTAACCCTTTTGCCATTAATTCTGTGTCTTATGACCTTATACTCCATAACTACCTGCGGAGGATGAAGGAGCAGCTCACCGAAAGCTAGTGCTTCCAAATAAACCTGTTGGACTATAACCTGACAAACTTTACTTATATACAAACCTCAGTCCAGGATCACTTTGTTTGCACATGAAAGTTTCTTCTTCAGGTGGTATGCCTGTACTGATTTCTTTGTGGCAAAGTTTTGCACTTGCTTCTAGCTTCTTTAATTAGAATTGCTTCATAAGACACAAACTACTCACAGCGCACTTATTCTTTTTTTACACACAAGTTACTTAATTCTGTTTCTGGAGCTTCTCATGTCTTCCTTCTCCTGCCTCAACTGCTCAGGAGGCTGCTAAACTGCATCGCTGCACAGTGACCTTTTCTCTTTGAAAGAAACCTTCACACTCACTGAACTTCTGGATGGCTCTTTCTCTTTTAGGGAAACGGTTTCTGATTCTATGACATAGGACAAATTGTGGCTTGGCAAAGACCTTTTTTTTCCTCCTCTATTCATTGCTTTCTAAAGCTGTGAACTGTTCACCTCATTCTTAAATGTCTCATCTAAATACATGTAAATAAACCTTAGGTACCAATTATAGAACTAAAAAGAAACAAAATATTCTTAATGTAGACAGTATAGAAATACACATCCAAGTTAAAAGCTATATGACATTCTATGCACTTCAGAACAAAAATTTCCAAATAATGACAATAACAAATTTTAATGAATCTTTATCATAGGACAATATGGGAAATAAACTTGCCTTCTTGATATACTCCATCTGCCATGACAAGATGGAGAATTTTGGAATATAGGTGCTCAAACTGAGGACCCAGAATGACCTGCACTATTGTAGTACCAATGTCAATGTTCTCATCTTCATCTTCATGTATTGCCTGTCTCACAAAAGAAAACATTCATTCAAGTATCACGGAAGTTAAACAAACTTCTAACATGAAAACATCGACTGAAAGTAATTGTGTTTCATTTCCAGCAAAGAACATGTATACAAGCAATGTTAAGTCACAAAATTACAACAGGAGCACCGTTCCCCTATGGCTTTGCGTATTGTGGTACCTTGCCTATATAGGTCAGGAAGATCCTTTGGTCAGTAGCCAATCTACATTATACAACCTGGTCTCATGTGCATTATAATGGCTCCCAGAGAATTTAGGAGGAAGAAAAAGAATCAGGAGCTCCAACAAGACTTGCTAGATGTATTTGTGCATGTCCAGTTGTATTGGGGTCCCATTTCAAATAAACTCAATACAATCAGTATCAGGAACCGGCTCATGAAGAACAGCTACTCTGCCGGAAACATATGCTAAAGGCATGACCCACTCACCCCTTTTTCACCTTCTACTCTTAAGAAATGATGGAATCTGATTTTAACACAATTTTCCACAAGAGTGATTTATTACTCTCAAAAATGTAATTGTCAGAAGTCACTACGCAAAACTGCAGGCACTATGCAAAACTGGTGGAACACTACATAATTCACGCAAAATCGCAAACAAGTTGAGGGAACAAGGATTGAGAAAAGGGGGAAAATTAAATGCTACTGAAATGAATAGGGACAAAGCTGGAACCATCACTCATAATCCCAAATGTATCACTTAACTTGGGGTGTCAGTAAACAGTTCAGTTTGGGAAATAATACCAAACGAATCATCAGAAAAATACACACATTGAAATATTCATGTGTTGCTGTATTCTAAGAATCCTGTCAAGAGTCAGTATGTGTGGATAAATTGTGTTGAGGTCATCAAAACTTGTTTGGAGTTGAGCAAATAAAAGTTAAAAGTTAATTTTGTCAGTTAACTTGCAAGCTTTAATGGCCTGTCTCCCATAATTTACTGTGACACTTGGATAACTTCTTCCAGTCAGTACAGTTTCATAGTTCAATGTTCATGACGTGAAAACACTGGACAAACCTTTATTATAAGGAAGAGTTGCAAATACCCAGGACTGCTAATTAACACAACGTTAGGCATTCTCTTTTCGATTTCATTTACAGCAGCAGAGAAACCCACGCATTGTATATTCACAAATACAACAGGAGTACTGCTCCTTTGTGGCTTTGCTTATTATGGTAGCATTCTTTAAATATTAGATCATAGGTAAACATTTTCTGCTCAATTCATGGAAACTGTGGATCAAATCCTAGCACCACTTAACTAATGGCATTAGAGGAGTACCTTTCCAAGATGGACTCTAGTGGTTCTACCAGGTTTATCACCAGCAACCGGTACCATGTAATAAATAAATGTTTGAGATGCTCACATTCAGTGACATTTAATAGAAATCTCTTGGGTGTCTCTAATGATTTTAAAAGAGTTTATATGTTTTATTTCACATGTTCCAATATCCTTTGCAATATAAGAAATGAACAGTTGTCATTATGACCTTACTGACAGCCAAAAATAAATTGTTTTGTTGAGAACCATAAGCCTTTCAAAAAAGCTAAATAAATATGAATATCGAAATGAGTTGTAACAACTTTAAATAGGATTTAGGTGTCATATCAATAACCAAAATTATCAGAACATAAAACTTTAAAATAGAGCAATTAATTCTGACAAATAAAAATTCCCATTCAAAAGTTACATCTGAACGAACAGGAAAACTTGATACCTCTCTATATTGTATAAAACATTTGTGTCGGCAGGGGAATCTCTGTTATAAAATGCTACCTGTTTCATGAAATTGGTAGCTATTTAGCCATAACACATAAGACACAGAGACCATTTGCTATGTGCCTTGAGGGGCAGCAATGCTCATCAACTGTGCGAGGGCAAGGCAAGTCTTAAGCCTTCCTCAGTAAGAATGGAAATTGAACATTTGTTGTTCACGTTATTTTCAAAAACAAGCAAGCCATTTAGCCAACTGAACTAACCAGAGCACACCCACTTCATGAAGAACAGAAAAAAAAGGACCAATATTTCAAATGAACATTTTATGCTCTTCTACTGCTATAGGGATATTATGCAGCACTAACTTGATGTTCCTCGCACCATTCAGCATTGATCCTGTGGACGAAACTTTGCAGCAGCCGAAAACTTTTGACACCTCTGGTCGCTGTTTTGTTATCAGTAGAGTAGGACGTGGCCACAAGCAGACGTCATCAGTTCGATGGGGGCAGCCCCCATTAAAGGGTGGAGAGAGTCACTGCAACCAGGGTCTCCACACCTCATGGACAGAGTTGTGAGCATTTAAAAAAATGCCATTGCAGCTGATTTGCCTCAATACCAGTGGACCTGCCCGCCCAGCCTTCATTTCTTTTCCCTTTGATGCCACGTAGGTTAGAGAATTTGAGATTTCTGACATCAGAGCAATCACCTCCAACCTACCAACACTCCATATTTTCTAGCCTTCTGCAGCATCAAGCAGCTTTCTGGTGAGAGATTTCTCACCAGTGAAGCATGCCCAAGTTACAAATGACTTCATTCTCTTTAGTGGGTCCTCTCATGACATGAACTACCATTTCTTTGGACCTGCATGTTGCTATTCGCAGTACTTGGTGACATCTTGGCAGCTGAGCCACCTCTGGACTTCCTGTGGGAACATTCTTCCAAAAGGCTGGCAAATGTGGAGGTGACCAATTAAGAAGTCATCACTGGGTGGATTGAACACTCTCTGCCAGCAGTCTGGGTTTAGGAGCCCATGTGGCCCTGACATTAGCAGCTCGAAGCCTGTGGAAAACGGCCAACCCACGATTTGAAGTCAGTGACCTACCATCACACCAACTCAAAAGATCAACTCTACACAGCTAATGTCCAATCAGAGTACTTCCAGAATTTTCTTTTTCAACTTCAGAATTGCGGCATTCATACTATTTTGCTTTTGAACATAAAAGAGTATAATTTTTAATGTGGTACTCGTGATACTTTTCTAGTAATTTTGTAGAGGTCATGACACTTGATAAGGGAAGACTGGGACTATGTGCCTCAGCCATCAGGAAAGACATAGAACATCAGAGGTAGAATTTTAAAGCGAGCCATGATAACGAGTAGCAATCAAAGAGGTTAGGTTAAACTAAAAGGAAGGGACATTGTCAAAATTAAGATGAACAAGTAATAACAGGGCAAACTGGTGATGGTGTGGGAAGTTGGAGTTGGTATACAAGATCAGCAATGATCTTACTGAATGGGAAAGCATGCCCAACAGATCAATAGACAACTCTAGCTTCAATATCTGATGTCCTTGTATGATGTACCAATACAAATCATCCCTTTTTTTATGAAGAATGGATAATCTTTCTGATGATCAAAGTTGAGTAATCCTGCACTAATAATGAATGTACAGGTTTCATACAAGCGAGTTTTGTGTTGCTGTGAAAGGGACACCATTTTTTGCAGCATCATCTTCAATTAATGAATCTGGAAGCTCTAAGATAGATTTGTTTCAGGGAAAGTGCAATTATATCTCACTTCTTCATAATCAAAATTAGATAGAAGACTTGTAGAATTGCTGCATCATTGCAATCATTACATTAAAAATGTCACTGAAATGTATTGTCACCATTTCACTTCTCAAAGAACACTGAAATAAGATGGGCCACTCAGCCTCTTGAGCTGCTTCAGTTTGATCATAGCTCATCTTAACTATGTTGCTTCATCTTTATTCTATCAGAATAGACTTCCATCAATCTAAGTTTTGAACTTTTCATTTGACTTCTGCTCCCCATCCTCAACAGAATCTTGGAGCTCTGTGTTCCAGCTTTCTGTTACCTTAATGGGAGTTGTGTTTCTGACATCAATGGGAGCAGTGTTCCTGACATCAATCCTCAATGGCTCAGCTTTATATGTTAGGTGCTTGTTCTGGACTTAGCACACCAAAAAAGAAATACTCTCAAATCCAGTAACCATGCTATACTCATTCATATTCTAGACAAGAGGGAATACAGGTAGAGTGCATGAATCCTGTCCTCAAAAAGCAACGGGTATCAATATTGGTGAACAGAAAATTAGGGTGCATTGAACAACTTAAATTTAATCATGAGAAGCAAGCTTGCCTCTCATGATTCAGCAAAGAAATACCAATTAATGGCAAATTTAAAAAAGATGCTGCATTCCAAGTTCAATGGATCTTTAGGACAGCCAAATACAAGTATACTTCTAAGTTTTGGTTTCCCAACTCAGTTATGATTTAAATTCAAATTCAAAAGGAGCGAGAACTCAAGGCCTGTCATGAGGCACCATTTGGCTAAGAGTTTTCTTTCCTCGGGTTATTAAGTTATTCCATTAGTTTGACAGCTAAAAACATCAAGAATTCTACAAGTACAGCAAGTGCAAAAACTTGGTATACTGAGTTTGTCTAGATTTCTATTTAATGACTCAGATTTGAGCATTGAGTCTTCACTTCAAAGCACCAACTCGGATGTCCTGAGAATTTCTCAAATGCTCAGACCTGTCTTGTCTTGTGTTATTTTAATCAAGTTTGCATAAAAAAGAAGAAAGGGAACTACCTTGATTTTGTTATAAGCTTCAATGAAATTTTCAAAGCCCATTTCTTGCTCCAGTGTCATTCGCAGCTCCTCCAGTCTGCTGAAGACGCTGTCAAACTCGGCACTTCCACCTGCAACATCTTCCTCACTGTCATCTGCACAAATTGCAAGAACAGAAAACCCTTTAGAAAAACCACAAAACTCAGCCAGAATCACCAACAGAAAGACTTTGAGATAAGCTTTTTGATCCTGCACTGTTGAAAGCTGCCCAATTACTGCAGATGGCTTAATTTCATGGGGATTACATTACAAAGCTTTGTAAATTTCAGCCTTTATTATTTTGCCAATTTAGCATGGTCCATATGCATACAGCTGTGAACTCTGGCACTGCTGGGGTGCTTGACTGCAAGTCAAAGCCCTTGGCAGTTGTTTTTGTTTGGAAGAGAATGGATTACACAATGGTAAATAAAATACTCTGAGGCTTTTTTATACATTTCCAATTTAATTGTGCTTGATAAATTTCAATGTTACAAAGCAAAGATAACACGTAGCTCAATGGTGTGTAATGTTCATTACACAGATAGTTCCCAACGGGCCATATTAGCACACCTAATCTGGACAGAAGTCCAGTCAGGGCCAAGAAAGCTGCTTCTGTAACTAAGGTTAATCTTCTTCAGCTCTGATCAACATTTTCGTCAGATAATTCGGTTCCTATCTTTGGGGTGGCGGGGGGGTTGAACAGTATAGTAACTGCACAAGAAATTACGTTTATTACCGAGAAGAGTATAAGTTGAAACCCACACCAGAATCAAACAACTATTCATATAAAATTGATTACTGCTGAATTATCAGACTGTTTATCTGTTATTCAGTTTTGGGTCAGAAGTTGCTTCAATTAAACAAACTGAAAAATTCAGGGCTACTGAGGGACCTGGATGTCCTTGGTTATGGACCAGAACAGATCCTTCCAAAGCCGAGGTCCGACCTTTTATATATTTTTTCATAAAAGGCAAGCATAAGGTGCTGAGTTCCAGAGTTGATTCGATTGATCCACCACTAAGCTTTAATTAAACACAATTTATTCTTACAACACAGTTAAAATACTACCAAAAGAATTGGCATTACTTTATTCAACTCAGTTACCTAACAAGATTATACATATTTAACCACTAATCATCAACTGTTGATCAATCAACATCCATAAACACCCTTGGCAAAAACAATTCAGCAACTCGTACAATCTGCCCTTTTGATTTTTTAAAGGAGTAAGCCTCTCTAAGACTTCACTTCTGCAGCAAAGAACTCAAGCTTTCAGCTCCTGGAGCCAGCAAAAAAAAAAGAAAACCACAAAATCAACTGAAAAGAAAAACTAAAGTCATTTTGGGTCTATGTGAGCATGACCTCACCTACTCACGATTAGATTTTTACTTAAAACAAAAATGCAGGGAGATCTCAAAAGCTGTTTACCAACTGCCCGTCTGAAGACGACATTTCAGCATCATTGTGACAACATCCCTCTGCAAGAGAAACAGGACAGAACACACCTCTTAAAGGCATTGTATCATCATACCTTGAAGGTGAAGACTACGGATGCTGGAGATTAGAGTCGAGAGAGTGTGGTGCTGAAAAAGTACAGCAGGTCAGGCAGCATCCAAGGACCAAGAAAATAGATATTTCGGGCAAAAGCCCTTCATCAGAAATGAGGGTGAGAGCCTTGGGGAAGGAGAGATAAATGGGATGTGGGCTGGGGCTGGAGGAAGGTAGCTGAGAGTGCAATAGGTGGATGGAGGTGGGGGTAAAGGTGATAGGTGGGAAGGAAGATGGACAGGTAGGACAGATCATGAGGGCGGTGCTGAGCTAGAAGGTTGGAACTCGCATAAGGTTGGGGGGGGGGGGAAAATGAAGAAACTGGTGAAATCCACATTGATGCCATGGGGTTGGAGGGTGCCAAGGTGGAAGATGAGGTGTTCTTCCTCCAGGCGTCAGGTGGTAAGGAAGTGGTGATGGAGGAGGCCCAGGACCTATATGTCTTCGGCGGAGTAGGAGGGGGAGTTGAAATGTTCGGCCACGGGGTGGTGGGGTTGGTTGGTGCGGGTGTCCTGGAGATGTTCTCTGAAGCACTCTGTGGGTAGGCGTCTTGTCTCCCCAATGTGGAGCAGACCGCATTGGAAGCAACAGATACAGGAAATGGCACGTGTGGAAGTGCAGGTGAAACTCTGAATGGATGTGGAAGGCTCCTCTTGGGGCCTTTGATGGAGGCGAGGGGGAAGGTGTGGGCGTAGGTTTTGCAATTTCCCCTCCTCCTGGGGGGGGCGGGGGGGGAAGAGTGGGTTTGTTAGGGGTCATGGATCTGACGAGGTAGTCGTGGAGGGAATGGTCTTTATGAAAAGTGGATGGGGTGGGGTGGGAAAATATATGCCTGGTGGTGGGATCCATTTGTAGGTGGGGCCATCCAACAACCCACCCTTCCCACCCAGTACCTTCCTCTACCACCGCAGGAATTGCAAAACTGCTCCCATACCTCCACCCTTGCCTCCGTCCAAGGCCCCAAAAAGGAGCCTTCCACACCCAAAGCTTCACCTGCAGTTCCACACGTCACTTACTCTAGCTGTTGCTTCCTATGCAATCTGCTCGACATTGGGGAGACTGGATGCCTTCTCGCAGAGCGCTTTAGAGAATATCTCTGGGACACCCGCACCAACCAACCCCATCCCCCCATGGCCGAACTTTTCAAGAAGGTTACCTCCAATTACAACAGGATCTGGACCAGATGGGCCAATGGGCATAGAAGTGGCAGATGGGAGTTTAATTCAGATAAATGAGAGGTGCTGCATTTTTGGAAAGCAAATCTTAGCAGGACTTATACACTTAATGGTAAGGTCCTAGGGAGTGTTGCTGAACAAAGAGACCTTGGAGTGCAGGTTCATAGCTCCTTGAAAGTGGAGTCGCAGGTAGATAGGATAGTGAAGGCAGCGTTTGGTATGCTTTCCTTTATTGGTCAGAGTATTGAGTACAGGAGTTGGGTGGTCATGTTGCAGCTGTGCAGGACATTGGTTAGGCCACTGTTGAAAAAGTTCACAAATGATTTATAAGGATGTTGCCAGGATTGGAGGATTTGAGCTACAGGGAGAGGCTGAACAGGCTGGGGCTGACACTCCCTGGAGTGTCGGAGGCTGAGGGGTGACCTTACAGAGGTTTACAAAATTATGAGGGGCATGGATAGGATATATAGGCAAAGTCTTTTCCCTGGGGTCGGGGAGTCCAGAACTACAGGGCATAGGTTTAGGGTCAGAGGGGAAAGATATAAAGGAGAACTAAGGGGCAATTTTTTCACGCAGAGGGTGGTACGTGTATGGAATGAGCTGCCAGAGGATGTGGTGGAGGCTGGTACAATTGCAATATTTAAGAGGCATTTGGAGGGATATAAGAATAGGAAGGGTTTGGAGGGAAATGGGCCGGGTGCTGGCAGGTGGGACTAGATTGGGTTGGGATATCTGGTCGGCATGGACAGGTTGGACCGAAGGGTCTGTTTCCATGCTGTACATCTCTATGACTCTACAATTCCCTCCTCCTGCTCAGCAGAGGACATACAGGTCCTGGGCTTCCTCCATCGCCACTCCCTTACCACTGGACACCTGGAGGAAGAACACCTCACCTTCCACCTCGGACTCTCCAACCCCATAGCATCAATGTGAACTTCACCTGTTTCCTCATTTCCCTCCCCCCCCCACCTTATCCCAGTTCCAACCTTCCAGCTCAGCACCACCCTCATGACCTATCCATCTTCCTTCCCACCTATCTGCTCCACCCTCCCCTCTGACCTATCACCATTACCCACCTCCATCCACCTACTGCACCCTCAGCTATCTTTCCCCCAGCCTCAGTCCCTTCCCATTCATCTCTCCACCCCCGAAGCTCCCAGTGTCATTCCTGATTAAGGGTTTTTGCCCGAAATGTCAATTTTCCTGCTCCTCGGATGCTGCCTGACCTGCTGTGCTTTTGCAGCACCACACTCTCGACTCAGACTTGAGTCACAAAAAAAAAAGCATACAGGGAAAGCAAATAATTAGGAAGGAAACCAGAATGCTGGGAATCTTTACCTAGCACTGTTGTGACCATATCTAGAGATTAACTGGAGGTTTGATCAGCTTACTGAAGGAGCAACATACTTGCATTAGGAGCAGTTCAGAGACTTTTCACAAGACTCATTCCTCGGATGAAAAGGAATGTTTGAGTACATTGCACCTATATTCACTGGAATTTAGAAGAATGAGAGGTGATCTTATTGAAACATGCAAGATTCGCAAATTGGATAGCAACTAACAGGATCAAGAACTAGAAGGCACAGTTTCAATTACGAGGTCTCCCAATTAAGAGGGTGATAGGTAGGAAATATTTTTGCGGGTCATTAGTGCAAGTCTCCATCTCAGAGATCAATGGAGATAGGGTTTTTGAATATATTCAAGGTGGAGTTCGATATGTATGTAATTTACAAAGGAGTGGAGGGCGATAGGAGACAAGCAGGAAAGGAGAGGTCAAGCCACATCAGATTAGTCAAGCATTGAATGAAAATGGCCTCCTCCTGTTCTTGTTATTTATGTTCCTGAAAGTGAGGTTGTTGTTTTCAGTCTCCACTCAAAACTTCAACCTTTAGATAACCACTCCGTCCCTCCTCCCAGCAACAGTTTATCATTAAGTCAGTTTGTTTACAACCTTGGTGTCACACTTGAGCTATCATACTTGTGCTACTGCTGAGACTGCCTATTTCCAAGTCTGTGACATAACTGGACTTTGCCTTTGTCGCAGCTTATTTGGAGTTTTCATTCATTTCTTTGCCATCCTATAGATCAAACTATTCCAAAACACACTTGGCCGATCTCCTACATTCTATCCTCCCAAAAAAAATCAAGGTAAGACAAAACTGATATTTGTGCCTCAATTCCTAATTGTCCAAGACCTAAACTCCTGGATTCTCTCATCTCACTCCCAGAGAGAGTCTTCCTACCTCTCTTTCTTGGTTCCTTTAAGACAGTCCTCAAAACTCTAATTACTCTATGATCAAACTTTTTCGCCATTTGACTGAATAACTCAACATGACCAGTGCCCTACTTTGTTTTCTAAATGTGAAGCGCTTGGGGCATTTTATTCATATAGCATCCTTAACATAGTAAGTTGTTGTTAATTCTGTACTTAGAACAAATTTCAGAAATCTACAAGTTGCAACATTAACATTGCTTGCAGCATTTTAAACACCTGGATTATACTCAAGATTCCCTCCTAGTCATTTCGTCAATTAAATCACACCATATATTACAGTATTTAATAAACAGACTCAAACGAAAATTATGTATTTACAGCTAGGATACCTAAAGTTGGAACACAGCTTCACCCAAGAGCAGCTTTTAAGGTAATTGCAGAAGAGTAAGAAATGAGAGAGACAGAATTTGTTTGTGTAACAAATAAGAAAGATCTGCAATGCACTGCCTATAAAATTTGAGGGAAGGAGATTTAATAACTTTAAAAATGGAATTGCAGAGATAATGGCAAAGAGGAGATAATGAAATGAATCAGATAGCTCTGCCAAAGAGCTGGCCCAGGAGTGTTGGGCCAAATGGCTTCCTTCTGTGCTGTAAGATTCAAAATTCAGACACATGAATAAGGTTGATGCTCTCAAAGATGGTTCCAGTATAGGGCCAACTATGTTAACAACACTTCAGCTGAGGTGGGTGTAGAATGTGTATACATGCATGTGTCCATGGAAGCATGTCCATGGGGAAGGGGAGGGAGCTGAGCGGTCATCACTGGTTATTTGTTTCAATCATAGCATCCCTGCCTTGTGGAGTCAAGCCATTCAGCCCAAATCCACACTGACCCTCCAAAGAGCACTTCATACAAACCCACCCCATCCCTGTAACCTTATTTCTCATGGCTAACTCATTTAACCCAGACATTCCTGGACACTATGGACAATTCAGCACGACCAATTCACCTAACCTGGAGTCTGTGACATAACTGGAGTGTGGAGGAAACCGGAGCACCCGGAGAAAACACACGCAGACACGGGGAGAATGTGCAAACTCCACACAGACAGATAGTCACCCGTGCGTGGAATTGAACCCAGGTCCCTGGCGCTGTGAGGCAGCAGTGCTAACCACTGATCCACCGTGCCACTCCAAATATCTACAGCAACAAAAATAGTGTTTTCAGTTTTTGAAATTCATCTTTCATTGATTAGTTTAATCCACTTAAAAAATGATCCTTTTGAAAGCTAGAACTTCTCATTCCCTTGATCAATTTGGACACCATCAATCTTAGATAGACTGGTCAATGTATCCTTAGTTCAGGAGTTTACTCACTTTTGGAGTATTGCCAGAATAATCCTTCTGTGGTGACACCTGGAAAGTTACAAAGAATCCTGGTCATTATATTTCAACATTGAGAAAAATCGGAGAAGGAACAAAGGAAGTGACACTCTGAATTTCGGCTCAGAGCTACAGAAAAAGGTTACAGAGACTGGGAATGGTGGCAATTCAAAAAAGTAAGGCTCAGGAGCAATCTGATTGGGAAATTCAATATTCTAATGTATAGGTTTAACTCGAATAATGTTTGATGTTGTCTCCAGGAAAGGGACAGTCCACTTAAAGCCAAGGGAAGCACAGTTAAGATAGAGTTAGGTACTGGATGCATACTTGGGTGGAACACTTATTTAAAGAAAAATACGTTTTCTGAAACTCATGGCTTCTTTTCTAACATTTAGACCAGTTGGATTGCAATCGTATCTTTAGACTATAAATTGTTTCATGTCTAGCAGGCAGTGCATAGATACAGTTTCTGTATTTGTCATTGCAAAATTATTAATCATGTTCACTCACTTCATGTTGGACCCTACAAAAAAAAAATGCCACTGCCATGACATATACTTCACTCATTTCACATGTGTTATAGATTCCAATGCAAAAATAATTAAATCCAGAGCTGGATATTGTGTTTGGCTGGTGTGCTTTGCAAGACATCAAGAGTTGGACTAGAGTAACATGCAGGCCAGAGAATGGAAGGAAGGACATGCTTAAATCTTCGGGCTTTTCTGCGGCTGGATTTATTCAATTTGATTTCACAGTCTGTCACGGTGGGTGTACTATGGGCTAGTCCAGTGCCATAAATGCTGCCTGACCGTGCTCCTAAATTCTCACTTGATATTCTGTAGCTCCAATGTAATCCCCTCTAGAGCCTTATGCAATACTACAGTTATGTTGGCCTTGGCTGTTGTTATATGTGAAACAGAACTATATAACGATTAGTAAAACTGAAGTACTCAGCCAAATTACTTTCAGATGACATTAAGCAGAGGCCCCATCTTCCTGTTCAGATGGCACCATTCTAAGAACAGCAGGGTGTTTTTTCCCATGTTCTAGCCAACAGTCCTCCCAGTACAATTACCATCAAAACAACTAATTAACTTGTTGTTTCTTCACTGTTTGTGGAGTCTCATGACATATAAACCGGTTGGCACAAATGCTAATATAATGACTGTACTCCAAGAATGTCATCTGAAATAAAAACACAAAGTGCTGGAGAAACTCAGCAGGTCTGACACCAACTAAGAGAGAAGCACACAGTTAACATTTCAGGTCTGATATAACTGAGAACATGAGGAGGAAATAGGCACATTCAATTTCTCTCTATCATTAACGTGTTTCAGAGGACTGTTATGAAATACATATATAGCAACTATCTGTTTTCTACCTCACCTGTTTGGAAGCAGTCATTATTATTTCCCTTACACCACCCTCATCCAGACACCACTGCTCAGCCTTCTTCATTGCTGGATTTCTGGAAGATCCAGCATTTCTAATAAGTTTATTTTTAATCGTTACAGAGCTGCAGGACAAAAGTAGCTGCTAATTCGCTATTTGATTAGCTCATTACGATTGTATCTGTATTTGCCTCTTCTGCAGATTAGCTCACCTTGATTGAATAGCTGCTGTCCTCTCTCTGGTCAGTAATATTCTCTCTCTAACTAACTTACCTGCTCTATCTTTTTGAAACATGCTATACCATCCCAGCTTCATCTCTTGTCCATCTTCACTTTGCAGCCATGTCTCTGTAATGTCAATAATGCAAATATTTTGACCAGCTACAAATTCTAAATACTAATTCTAAGAGGTTTATCCTAAATGTATTACTACGAATGTTCTATTTCACTTTTCAGTACTTTTCTAGTTAAGAATAAAAGAACAGAAGTAGATATTTCAGCCCTTTGACTATGTTCCACTATTAAATTCCAAATTAATCCTTTTACGTTGAGTCCCTCCCCACGGTGAACATTGGTCATCTTTACTTAATTTTTGTTTTTGGAAAGTATCATTGCTTTTAACCATTAAACCTATTGGAAAAAAAGTGTCATCATTATATTTTACACCAATAGGCCATCTCTCCATTACTTCTCCTTCAGCTTCCAGTTAATTTTTCACCTGCAGCCAAACTACACTGGTTTAGAATTGTAAATGACAGATTTGGCTTCAAATCAACAAGTGTTTCTTAAAAGAATGAGTGAGGAATAGGTGACAATAATCGTGGATGATATCAGAGTAACGTACAACCTCAGGCTTGAAAATACCCACTGTAATTTTCTTATTTGATAGAACCTCAGATCACCTTCATGAGCCAAGGCAACTAATTCAATTCTTTTTTCTTTATTTCTCTCCCTTCTCAAGGCACGAGCTTGTACTGGGCTGGCAGCCCTTGGTTAACCTATTCAACTGACCACAGTGAGTGTTTGCAAGAAACATGAAAATGTGGGGAGGAGACAACCAAGTCCTGACCTCAACCAGTATTGGCTCTCCAGCGTTCAAAGAAAATGAAGCAGATGAGGGAACTCTGGTTCATATTGTTTTGTTAAACCCCCTCAACACTCTAGCCCAGGGTCACCAAAGTTAAATGTAACAGTTTGAGTTAATTGACTTCAACTATGTCTAAGACTCTATGGATATAGACTTCTGGACAGCAGCCCACCCAAACCCAACTCCCTATCCCATCCCTGTAACCCTGCATTTCTCATGGATAACCCATCTAGCCTTTACACCCTTGGACTGTAGAAGGAAACCAGCAAAAACCCACGCAAACATGAGGAGAATCTGCAAAACTTCACACAGACGATTACCAAGGGTGGAATCGAACCCAGCTTCCTAATGCTGTGAGGTTCAGTGTGAACCACTAAGCAACTATGCTGCCGCAACATAATTAAATGCCAGTAATCGATGACCAAACTCAGCCCTCCCGAAGTCTCCACTCCAGCACAGAATTCTAATTTCTCTGGTTTTTGGATGTGCATCTTCACCCCAAAATGAAGACGGCATGCATTCTCATTAGTCAGACAAAAACGTCACCTTGTGGATTTGCCAATGGCTTCAGACGTCCCCCATGCAGTTGACCAAAATAAACAAACATCTTAAAAGCATTTCTCCTCCACAATCTTACTAAAGTTGCTTTGGAGTCTTCAGTAGTTGCTTGCTGAGTTTCAGTTTTCTTTTCCAATACCTACACCACCACCTCAGCAATTACATTTTTTCACTCACCACATAAGAATGGGAGTAAGCCATTCAGTTACATCATCACCTGCTTGTGTTCAATATCCCTTTATACCCTAAATACACATTATGTCATTCATCTCAGCTATAAAAATATTAACTAAGCCAAAATTTGCAACTTTTTTTTTGAGTGAAAATATGCTTTCTGATTTCATTCATAAACCATCTCGACCGAACGCTAACATTATTATTCCTTGTTCTGTCATTTTTCCCTCCAGCTCTTCATCTTTTCTTTATCCTTTCATTGGATGCAAGTATTGGCCACAGGTCCAACATTTGCTGTCCATGCCCTGAACAATGCGGTCTGGAGACACTTCCTTGATCCAAGACATTCTGCATGGCATAGGCACAGCCATAGGCAATTCAAATTTATGCAAGAATGGACTCTCAGCTTAACCCTTCAAGTACCAGTGCCATCCTCAAAGCTGCACTACAGCCCTTAGCTCTCCATAAGGCTATTTTCTATCTGTCCTGAGTAAAAACTGAAAGGTCTGTGGATGCTGTAAATCAGAGACAGAAATAGCTTGAAAAGTATCTGTGGAAAGAAATTAGAATTAACATTTTGGGTTGAGTCTTCTGAGAAACATTAACTCCAATTTCTCTCCACAGATACTGCCAGATATGTGGAGTTTTTCCAGCAATTTCTATGTTTGTCCCATCCTCCCGGAAGTTGTTACCTAAAGGTGAACATAGTACTCCAACTGTGGTCTGACCAAGGCTCTCGTTTCAAGCTCCTTTCAAATAAAATCCAAGATCCAAGCAATTCAAATTACTCCACATGATCTCAAGAAACTAGTGGAGGTACTGGAAACTGCAAAGGCTTTGAGCCTGCAATAGTACGGAAATCTTGTGCTCCAGAACTTGCTGCTCCCATAGTCATACGGTTCCAGTACAAAATCACCACTGGCATTTACCTGACAATGTGGAAAATTACTCAAAAGGAATAGGAGTAGGCCTTTCAGCCTCTTGGGCCTGTTCAACCATTCAATAAGACGATGGCAGATATATTGCCTAACACCAGTTACCTGCCTTTAGCTCATTTCCCTGAATGCCTTAGAGATATAATTACATGATCCAACATTCACTGCCATTTGCGGAAAGAGTTCCAAACCTCTACTACCCTGTATGTGTAGCAGTGCTTCTTAACATCTCTCTTGAACGTCTGGCCCTGAATTCTCAGACTATGCGTCCTAGTTCTAGAATTCCCAACCAGTGAATTTCTATCCTCTTTATCTCCCTTCTCTTTTCTTGTTAATAGCTTGAAGACTTCTATCAGAGTACCTTTTAACTTTTCTAAACTCTATAGAAAAGGGGCTTAATTTGTATAATCTTTCCTCATAACTTAACCCCTGAAGTCCAGTTATCACTTCTGTAAACTTAAACTGAATTCCCTCCAATCTAACCTTCCGAAATGGTGTGGTGTCTAGATCTGCTCAGATTACTCCAAATGGGGTCGAACCAGGGTTTGTTTTGCTGCAGCATTACTTCTGCATCCAGATACTCCAGTCCTCTACAAATAAAGCCTGGCATTATATTCATTTGAGTATTTTCTACACCTAATTTGTGGGATTTTAAAGATCTATGCTCCTGAATCCCAAAATCTCTTCTGACAGTCACTGTATTTAATTTCATACTGTCTACAAAATACCGTGATCTATCCTCTGCTGATTCAAAATAGAATCTTGCTTCACACTTGCTTACTCTGAAATTCATCTGCCACAGCTTTGCTCATTCACTTAGTCTCTCAATAGCCATTTGTAACTTTATGCTGTAATCTACGACATCGACAATGCCACCTTTGTATCAACAACAAATTTGGATATATGACTTTCTATGCCAACATCCAAGTCATTCATAAATAATGTGAATAATTGAGGTTCTAACACAGATCCTGTGGGAATTACTGATCACATCCTGCCAATTTGAGGATCTACCATTACTCCTATTTTGTCTCTTGCCATTCAACCAATTTCCTAGCTATGTCCAAATATGTCCTGTAGACAAAAAGCAGGATAAATCCAAACCAGCCAATTACTGCTCTATCAATCGACTCTGGATCATCAGTAATGATAACATTTAACAGTACTGTCAAGAAGCATCTACTCACTAAATAAACACCAAAAGAACTGCAGATGCTGTAAATCAGAAACACAAACAGAAATTCCTGGAAAAATTCAGCAGGTCTGGCAGCATCTGTGAAGAGAAGTCAGAGTTAACATTTCAGGTCTGCTGAACCTTCCTCAGAATTGACTGTAGCTAGGAAAATATCGTATGGGAATTGGGGGTAATTCTCTGCTGGTTGAAGTCATAACTGGCACATAGGAAGATGGTTGTGGTTGTTGCAGGTCAGCCAGCTCAGCTCTAGAACATCTGTGCAGGAGTTGCTCTGGGTAGGAACTAGGCCTAACCATCTTCAGCTGCTTCAATGACCTTCCCTCTATCATAAGGTCAGTAGTAGGAATATTCACCAATGATTGCAAATTGTTCATCAGCATTCATGACTCCTCAGATAATGAAGTACTCCATGTTCAAAGACAAGCCCACCAACTCCCAGAGCTACCTGGACAAACCCACCGACTCCCACAGCTACCTGGACAAACCCACAGACTCCCACAGCTACCTGGACAAACCCACAGACTCCCACAGCTACCTGGACAAACCCACAGACTCCCACAGCTACCTGGATTACACCTCTTCCCACCCCACCTCCTGCAAAAATGCCATCCCGTATTCCCAATTCCTCCGCCTCTGCTGTATCTGCTCTCAGGAGGACCAGTTCCACCATAGAACACACCAGATGGCCTACTTCTTTAGAGACCGCAATTTCCCTTCCCACGTGGTTAAAGATGCCCTCCAACGCATCTCGTCCACATCCCTCACCTCTGCCCTCAGACCCCACCCCTCCAACTGTAACAAGGACAGAACCCCCCTGGTGCTCACCTTCCACCCTACCAATCCTCGCATAAACCAAACCATCTGCCAACATTTCCGCCACCTCTAAACGGACCTCACCACCAGGGATATATTTCCCTCCCCACCCCTTTCCGCCTTCCGCAAAGACCATTGCCTCCGTGACTACCTGGTCAGGTCCATGCCCCCCCCTACAACCCACCCTCCTGTTCTGGCACCTTCCCTGCCACCGCAGGAATTACAAAACCTGCGCCCATACCTCCTCCCTCACCTCCATCCAAGGCCCTAAAGGAGCCTTCCACACCCATCAACGTTTTACCTGCACATCCACCACTATCATTTATTGTATCCGTTGCTCTCGATGCAGTCTCTTCTACATTGGGGAAACTGGACGTCTCCTAGCAGAGCGCTTTAGGGAACATCTCTGGGACAACCGCACCAATCAACCACACCGCCCTGTGGCCCAACATTTCAATTCCCCCTCCCACTGAGCCGAGGACATGGAGGTCCTGGGCCTCCTTCACCGCCGCTCCCTCACCACCCGACGCCTGGAGGAAGAACGCCTCATCTTCCGCCTCTGAACACTTCTACCCCAGGGCATCAATGTGGACTTCACCAGTTTCCTCATTTCCCCTTCCCCCACCTCACCCTAGTTCCAAACTTCCAGCTCAGCACTGTCCCCATGACCTGTCCTACCGGCCTATCTTCTTTTCCACCTATCCACTCCACCCTCCTCTCTGACCTATCACCTCCACCCCAACTCACCTATTGTACTCTATGCTACTTTCTCCCCACCCCCACCCCTCCTCTTATTTATCTCTCCATCCTACAGGCACTCTGTCTCTATTCCTGATGAATGGCTTTTGCCATTTTCCGGCTCCTCGGATGCTGCCTGAACTGCTGGGCCTCTCCAGCACCACTCTCCTCCAGAATCTGGTTTCCAGCATCTGCAGTCATTGTTTTTACTCGTGACAATATCCATACTTGGACTGAAACATTTACATGACACAAGTGCCAGGCAATGACCATCTCCACTAAGTGATAAGTTAACCACCCACTCCAACAGTCACTGGCATTACCATTGCTGAATCCCCCACTGTCAACATCCTGCGAGTTACCAATGACCAGAAACTGAACTGGACAGAGTGAATAAACACAATGGCTACAAGAGCAAATCAGAGGCTATCAATCCTGCAGCAAGGAACTCATCTCCTGTCTCCCCGAAGTCCATCCACCATCTACAAGACACAAGGGTTGTGATGGAACATTTCCTACTTGCTTGGATGAGTGAGGCAACAACACACAAGCTTGACACCAGCTAGGACATAGCAGCCAGATTCATTGGCACCACATCTACAAACATTCACCCACTCTACCACTGATGCTCAGTCACAGCAGTGTGCACTGTAGAAATTCACCACAGATCTTTGTGGCAGCATCTTCTAAACCCACAACTAATTCCTGCTGGAAGGACTAGTGCAGCAGACACATGGGAACACCACCATCTGCAAGTTCCTCTCCAAGCCACTTACCATTCTGACTTGGTGCTGAGACTTTATAAAGCTCTGGTTAGGCCCCATTTGGAGTACTGTGTCCAGTTTTGGTCCCCACACCTCAGGAAGGACATACTGGTACTGGAGCATGTCCAGCAGAGATTCACACGGATGATCCCTGGAATGGTAGGTCTAACATATGAGGAACGGCTGAGGATTCTGGGATTGTATTCGTTGGAGTTTAGAAGATTAAGGGGAGATCTAATAGAAACTTACAAGATAATACATGGCTTGGAGAGGGTGGACGCTAGGAAATTGTTTCTGTTAGGCGAGGAGACTAGAACCCGTGGACACAGCCTTAGAATTAGAGGGGGTAAATTCAGAACAGAAATGCGGAGACATTTCTTCAGCCAGAGAGTGGTGGGCCTGTGGAATTCATTGCCGCGGAGTGCAGTGGAGGCTGGGATGCTAAATGTCTTCAAGGCAGAAATTGATAAATTCTTGATGTCACAAGGAATTAAGGGCTACAGGGAGAATGCGGATAAGTGGAGTTGAAATGCCCATCAGCCATGATTGAATGGCGGAGTGGACTCGATGGGCCGAATGGCCTGACTTCCACTCCTATGTCTTATGGTCTTATGGAAATATATTACCTTTCTTTCACTGTTGTTACAATACGGGGTAAACTCTCCTACTTAATTTAAAACCACTAACAGAAAATATTTATCTCATGAAATAATCTGCAAAAATTAGAGTGGCCAACTATGTAAAGTAAAAATTAACAACTTTATTTCTTAAGTATAACAGAGAATAATTAACTAACTACTATTTACAACTCCTTCCTCTAACTTATCTTTTACCTTCCCTTCTATAATACTAGTCCGATAAAACTTCCAATTAAAATTTACAAAACAATACTATCTCAAAACCATGCAGCTGTAGGTTCCTGTCTTCAGATCTTTCGGTGTCTTCTTTCTGCTTGTTAAGAATTTCTGTCACAGGTTACTGATCAAAAAGGGACTTTTAAGGGAATTTCTTTTCCAAGCAGTCTGTTACATGCTAGGACTTGGCAGTTCTCCTCTCAACTGTTCAATTCCCTCCTCCCAGTCTTATATCCCAGAGCATCGGATTGTGTCACTGGCTTATTGTCAATATACTCAATTCAAACTTGATTGGAAATTAGTATTTTTTTTTCAGTGTATAATTTAAACTGATTGGCCAAATTCAAACTTGTTTTGTCTCCAGGCAATTAACTAATCGAGTTGTTCGACCCAGTGTTACATTGTTGCCTTATTGCCTTGCTGCTGCGTCCAGTGGTTCTGCTGCTTTTAACTCTCTTAAAAAGGTACACTCACATCTTCAAAACATTAACTGGGTCAAATTCCTGGAATTCCCTGCCTAACAGCATTGTCAGTCTATTTACTGTACATGGACTGCAGCGATTCAAGAAGGCAGCTCACTATCACTTTGTCAAGGGCAACTATGGACAGGCAATAAATACCCAGACAGCCAGTGTGAATTGAAGTGAATTAAAAATAAACTTATTTCTACAAAGCATCGGGGATTGTTGTATCTTCCCTTATTGCCACCATTTGAACAATTGCATGGTGATGCCAATGTTTCCACTCCTTATCTCTGGAGAACAGTTCCAATAATTATCCGAATTAATCTATGAAAGTAAACCTTACTCTGGTACAAGGTGGATATTTCCATTTCCTCTGGCACCAGTCTGTTTAATTATATGATACCAGACATTCAGAAGATAATTGTTGTAGATTATTCTGCAGTTTCAAAATGTTTAACATTTCTTTTAAAAAAAAACTCAGCACTGTTGACAATTCATGAACAAAAATGCAGTATCACAGGGGATGCTCTAATGTTCTTGGAACCTGGGTTTGAATTCCACAACAGCAGATGGTGGGATTTTAATTCCAGACTTCTGAATTCAAAGTCTAATGATGACCATTGCTGTAAAAAGCCATTGGGTTTATCAACATCCTTTAGGTGAGGAAACTGCCATCTTGACCTTGTCTCACCTACATTTGACTCCAGACCCAAAGCAAAGCAAATAACTTAACTGCTCTCTGAAATGGCTGTACAAGCCATTCACTTTTATAATCTGCTAGAATGCATAAAAAGCAAATGAAATTGGTGGACTACCTGGCATCAACTAAGGCACTGGAATGACAACAGCAAACACCGTCTTGCTGACCTTGTAAAGTACTCCTTAGTTTCATCTGCAGGCTGGTGTCAAAATGGGGACAGCTGTCTCACAGACTAGTCAAGCAACAGCTTGACATAGTCATACCTTACACATGATGCAGACACAATCACCATCCCTGGTCCTGTGTCAATGGTAGAACAGACCCAGCAGAGGTGATGGCATAGTGGTATATATTATATACATCCTTGGCTACACAGGGTGTAACCAGGAATGATGACGGTGTCTGCACCCTGCACTGTGAAGTCCTAAACACTGACTCCGGACCCTATGAATTCCCATAGTTGAAAAACGTGGCACTGGAAAAGCACAGCAGGTCAGACAGCAGAGGAGCAGGAGTGTCGACATTTCAGGCATAAGCCGTTCATCAGGAATGTGGAAGGGGAGCCTACCTTCCCACCAGCCCCAGGTTTATCTGTCAGCCCCCTCCCCTACTACATGAAGAAGTGCTTACGCTTGAAATGTCAACTCTCCTGCTTCTCGGATGCTGCCTGACCTGCTGTGCTTTTCCAGCACTATGCTTTTCGACTCTGACTCTGCAGCATCTGCAGTCCTCACTTTCTCTTATGAATTCTCATGTCAAACATGGGCAAGAATTAACCCTGGTTGAAAGTATTTCTAATAAAAATCTCCAAGTTACAATATTAATCTTCAAACTCAGCATAAATAATGCATTGCTGTATGTAATGAATTTTCCTGTAATAACACGTTCAATATCTATGTGCACATGGTGAGAATTACAGAAAAAGTGATTCGATGCATGCAGCATAACATGTCAGATCCTCAAATCTCATGGAATAATTTTCCATACAACTAACAGTTGTAATAACAAAGAGAAATTGTTACGAAACGTCCCAGAGGTAATGGAAATAGACCAGAATGATAAATTAGGAGAAAGTGAGGACCACCATTCCTGATGAAGGGCTTATGTCCAAAACATCAATTCTCCTGCTCCTCAGATGCTGCCTGTCCTGCTGCGCTTTTCCAGCGAAACACTCTCGATCCAGAATGATAAATTATTTGATATGAACAATCACTTGTCCTAATTAAAATTGATAACCATCATCTTGTCAATCACGAGATCCAGCGAAATAAATCATCAGCAATAGCCTTTTGATATCTAAAACAACACTCTCAATCTCTAGATGACAGTGTAATTTATTAAGAATATAGGAAAAACAACCTGAATGCCACTCTTCATGAATTGCACTTTGGTCACTGCTGCTTGCTGGATTTTCATCATCTTCCCCCTCTGCTCCATTCACTGACGATTCCGCATTATAAACACTTTCTTCAGGAGGACTTGAATTGGAAGCTACCTCCTCCTCCTCCTCCTCACTGAACTCTTCACTGGGCTGCTCCTGCAACAGACGCTCCATCGATTCCTGAAGCTCCTGTAGGTCATCTGCATCGCCTTCTCCAAATATACTGGAACACACAAATCATTAAGTGACTGCTTTCCTTTGTGATCACAGTTAACTTTGATTATCTACTCTTCATCCTCAGCCTCTGACATTGTCCCACTGAAGGTTGAGGAATAGCATGTCCTCTTTTGATTAGACCTGATCATCTCAAAATGGAGTACAATGACTGGGGAATTTCTTAAACAACTGCTGGGCAGTAAGTCTACTGTACACTTTTATATCCCCTCTAAACCCAATGTTTTGTTGTTGCACCTATCCATCATTTGCCTTAATCATTTCCAGTATTATGTGGTCTAGAAATTAATCAATCACTCCTGCCCTTTAGCTTGTAAGGGAACTTTCCTTTTGATCATTCTTATCTGTGTCGGTGTGTGTGTGCGCGTGTCGGGGTGTGTGTGTGTCGGTGTGTGTGTGTGTGTGTGTGTGTGTGTGTCGGTGTGTGTGTGTGTGTGTCGGTGTGTGTGTGTGTGTGTCGGTGCGTGTGTGTGTGTGTCGGTGCGTGTGTGTGTGTGTCGGTGCGTGTGTGCGCGTGTCGGTGCGTGTGTGCGCGTGTCGGTGCGTGTGTGTGCGCGTCGGTGCGTGCGTGCGTCTGTGTCGGTGTGTGGGTGTGTGTGTGTGTCGGTGTGTGTGTCGGTGTGTGTGTGTCGGTGTGTGGGTGTCGGTCAGTGTGTGTGTGGGTGTGTGTGTGTCGGTGTCGGTGTCGGTGTCGGTGTCGGTGTGTGTGTGTGTGTGTGTGTGTGTGTGTGTGTGTGTGTGTGTGTGTGGTGTGTGTGGTGTGTGTGGCGGGGGAGGGGGGTGGGGGTAGTTGGTGTGCGGGGAGAAAGATGCAAATGTGATTCCACTATTTAAAAAGGAGATGGATGGAACAACTCTTTGGAACTGTAGACAAGGTAGCTAAACATCACTGGTAGGAAAGACAAAGGAACCACTCAATGCCGTGATTGAAAAACATCGAGAAACCAATAAGCAGTCAGCAAGGATTGCAAAAGGGTAAAAAAACATGCTTGACCAATCTTTATGAATTATCAGAAAATTAACAGCGAGCAGATAATGGTCATGTAGGAGATGGAACATATTTGGATTTTCAAAAGCCCTTTGATTAGTTAACACACAGTACACTCATGACTAAAGTTACAGCATATGAAGTCAAGGAACAGATTGTAGAATGAATTGCGAGCTAGTTAGAAAACGGAACTTGGAGGTTAAACAGAATGGATTAGATCAGCACAAGGTGGGAACTGGTGAACTCGTGGGCTGATTCTTTTCATTTTCATTCATGGATTGAGAATTGTGATGATGCTGCTCCTTTAACAAGGTTAGTTGTCCTTGCTTTTTTTTTCCCACAAAGTCATAAAGACACAGGGTCTGAAATGTCTGGGGTTTCAAGTTTAAAACAAACACTTGTACATTGAAAAGGGGAGCGGCCAATTCTCCCAGCTCAGCTTTTCTCTGGTTTGGTTTTGGCAGGCAGTCAGTGATGAAGCTGCTGGACCCAAAGAAGCAGGTCCACGTGATCCTCTCTCTCTCGGACATCTCTCCTGTAAGATACTGTTGGATTTTACCTTTTTTGGAAAGGGGTGTTTATGGGGATTGTTGCATCATTAAGTTGGGATAGTCTGTTCACTTTTCTGATAGGTGAAGTTATTCTGAATTCTGTTCTCTTTTGTGTTTTACTGTAAATAAATTCTGATTTGTTTAAACTAAGTGGTTGGGCCAGCTATGTCGCTCCTGGAACATCTGCATTACACCTGCCTAAAACAACTAGCAAAGTTAGGGTCTGGACTACCTTCTTGAAATGTTGAGGGGGTCTGGCTTGGTCCATAACAGAATGTTGTCAGCTGGACCATCATTTATTACCCATCCCCAATTGCTCTCGAGATAGTAGAGGTAAGCTCTCTTCTTGAACTGCTATAAACCATGCATTGCAGGTACATGTACAGTTCTGAGGGGGAGACTGTACCAGGATTTTGACCAGTAAGAATGAAGGAATGGCAATCTAGTTCCAAGTTGGGATAGAAGTGCAGCATGGTGGGGAACATGCAGGTAGTGGCATGCCCATGCAGCTGTTACCCACATCATTCCAGGTGGTATAGCTTGTGGGTTTGGAAGGTGCTGTTGAAGGAGCTTGAGGAGTTGTTGGTGTTCACCTTCGACACTAGTGGAGGAAATGAATGTCCAAGTTGTCATGTGGTGCCAATCAAGCGGGTTCCTTTGTCCTGGGATGGTGCTGATTATGTCAACTGTTGTTCATAGTTTACATTAAACAATTTACAGGGGATAACAAACTAGAGGGTGAATATAAAGGAGGAAGTAATGAAAAAACAAAACTAGATTTAAGAATTGCAAAATAGGCCTGAATGTCACAAAATTGTTCAAATATAGGAGGCCATTTAGGTCATAGTGTCTATACCAGCTCTCCAAATGGAAGTCACATCTAGTGCCACTCTGTCTTTTCATGTCATCCTGCACATTAAAAAAGCAATCTCATTCCAAATTTAACCTAAGCAACATAGAATCTATATGGAAAAGAGGAGCAATAGGAGTCTAAGGTAGATATTCACAAATTACAGAAAGGTTAATAAAGCCATGAGAGAAACAGATCCCATCATTTAACATGCTTTAACGAGGGAGAAAAATGTAAAATACAAAAGGTCACATGGAATTTTGATTAGATGACACTTTAGATGTGTGAAATCCCGAATTTCATTTTTTGAAAAGGATACATAAGTAATCCAGAAGATGGAAAGGAAGTTCACAAGGTTCATAGCAAAATGAAAAGGGAGAATACATAGTAGGAAAAGCTGACAGGCTGGAACACACTTCTTACAAAAGAGAAAGCTGGCCTCATTGAGGTCTTGAAAATTTGGAAAGGAATCCGAGAGATGTAACAAGAATGCTTGCAATTATGGGAGGGAACCAAAACTACAGGTCATAAAACGTGAGGTAGATGCTAACAAATAAAATAGGGAATGATGGAGAAACTATTTCTTTTAAACTCTGATTTGAATACAAATCATGCAGCACAGGCAAGCAACAGAAGTGGGGAAGCTAGATAAGTGGGAAAAGGGAAAGGAGGGATGTACTGATAGAAGGAGATGAAGCGAGGCAGGTGGAGGCTCACATGGAGCATAAGCATATACCATTCGGGTTCAATGACTTTACAGCACAGAAATAAATCAATATAATTTGGACATCACACACCAACAGCTGTTGCACATGGCAGTGTCATACAGACGGAGTACAATAAGTAGAAATCAAAACAGATTTGTTCCATCTAGCCTCTTTGAGTCATGATCCAATGTAGCTTTGGGTAAAATCTAAAGGATTAAAATATTGATTGATGTATTGTTGTCACATGTACCATGATACAGTGAAAAGTGTTGATTAGCATGCTATACAGGCAGGTTGTACCAATACAAAGGGCATCAGGGAAACCGAACAGAGTGCAGAACACAGTGGCATGGCTCGCTGAGAGAGTGAGAGCGATCAGAACTGACATTTGAAGGGCCATTCAAAAATCTGATAAGAGCAGGAACAAGCTGTTCTTGAATCTGTTTGTATGTGTATTGAAAAACATTTACATCTTCTGCCCAAAAGGAAGAGGGTGGGAGAGACTATAACCAGGGTGGGAGGGTCTTTGATTTTGTAGGTTGCTTTCCTGAGGCAGCAGGAAATATCGATGGAGTTAGTGGATAGGAGCCTGGTTTGTGTGATGGACTGGGTTGTGTTCACAACTCACTGTAGTTTCTTGTGGTCATACCACGCTGTGATGCATCCAGATAGGATGCTTTCCATAGTGCATCTATAAAAATTAGTACAAGCCCTTGTAGATATGCTAAATTTCCTTAGCATCCTGGAAGGAAGTAGAGAGAATGTTTGCTTTCTTGACTATTGCGTGGATCAGGACAGATTGTTGGCGATTGTCACTCCCAGTAACTTGATGCCCTCCACCCCACTTCCTGAAGCCAATGATCAGCTCGTTTGTTTTGCCTACATCAATAGAGAGATTTTTGTTTTTACACCATCTCTTTCCCTTATCTTGTGTCGTTTGAAATTTAACCTATAATGGTGATGTCATCAGCACACAGTTGGGGTAGAATTTGGCCACAGAGTCGTGAGTGTAGAAGGAATACACTAGAAGGCAGAGTACGTAGCCCCATGGACAACGTGTTGAGGATTATGCTGGAGAAGGTGTTGTCGCCTATTCTTACTGATTGCAGTCTATGGGTTAGGAACCAAGGATCCAATTACAGATGGGGAACCAGATTCTAGATCTCGGAATTCAGAGAGAGATGAGTTTGTTTGGAAATATGTTGTTGAAGGTGGAACTATAGTCAATAAGTATGAACCTGACATAAATATGCTTGTTGCTGGAAATGTGTTGCTGGAAAAGCGCAGCAGGTCAGGCAGCATCCAGGGAACAGGAGAATCGACGTTTCGGGCACAAGCCCTTCTTCAGGAATGAGGAAAGTTTGTCCAGCAGGCTAAGATAAAAGGTAGGGAGGAGGGACTTGGGGGAGGGGCGTCGGAAATGTGATAGGTGTAAAGAGGTCAAGGTGAGGGCGATAGGTCAGACTGGGGTGGGGGCGGAGAGGTCGGGAAGAAGATTGCAGGTTAGGAAGGCGGTGCTGAATTTGATGGATTTGACTGAGACAGGGTGGGGGAGGGGAAATGAGGAAACTGGTGAAATCCGAGTTCATCCCTTGTGGTTGGAGCGTTCCTAGCCGGAAGATGAGGCTTTCTTCCTCCAACCGTCGTTTTGTTGTGGTCTGACGATGGAGTCGTCCAAAGACCTGCATATCCTTGGTGGAGTGGGAGGGGGAATTGAAATGTTGAGCTACAGGGTGGTTGGGTTGGTTGGTCCGGGTGTCCCAGAGGTGTTCTCTGAAACGCTCCGCAAGTAGCCGGCCTGTCTCCCCAATATAGAGGAGGCCACATCGGGTGCAATAGATGATGTGTGTGGAGGTGCAGGTGAATCTGTGGCGGATATGGAAGTTTCCTTTGGGGCCTTGGAGGGAGGTGAGGGGGGAGGTGTGGGCGCAAGTCTTGCACCTCCTGCGGTTGCAGGGGAAGGTGCCGGGAGTGGAGGTTGGGTTGGTGGGGGGTGTGGGTCTGACGAGGGAGCCACGGAGGGAGTGGTCTTTACGGAATGCTGATAGGGGAGGGGAGGGAAATATATCCTTGGTGGTGGGGTCCGTTTGGAGGTAGCGGAAATGACGGCGGATGATGCGCTGTACATGGAGATTGGTGGGGTGGTAGGTGAGGACCAGTGGGGTTCTGTCCTGGTGGCAGTTGGAGGGGCGGGGTTCAAGGGCGGAGGAGCGGGAAGTGGAAGAGATGCGGTGGAGGGCATCGTCGACCACGTCGGGGGGGAAATTGCGGTCCTTGAAGAAGGAGGCCATCTGGGTTGTGCGTTTTTGGAACTGGTCCTCCTGGGAGCAGATGCGGCGGAGTCGAAGGAATTGGGAGAATGGGATGGCGTTTTTACAGGGGGCAGGATGGGAGGAGGTGTAGTCCAGGTAGCTGTGGCAGTCGGTCGGTTTGTAGTAGATGTCCGTGTTGATTCTGTCGCCTGAGATAGAAATAGAAAGGTCGAGGAAGGGGAGGGAGGAATCTGAGACTGTCCAGGTGAATTTGAGGTCGGGGTGGAAGGTGTTGGTGAAGTGGATGAACTGTTCAACCTCCTCGTGGGAGCACGAGGCGGCACCGATACAGTCATCGATGTAGCGGAGGAAAAGGTGGGGGGTGGGGCCACCTCATCTTCCGGCTAGGAACGCTCCAACCACAAGGGATGAACTCGGATTTCACCAGTTTCCTCATTTCCCCTCCCCCCACCCTGTCTCAGTCAAATCCATCGAATTCAGCACCGCCTTCCTAACCTGCAATCTTCTTCCCGACCTCTCCGCCCCCACCCCAGTCTGACCTATCACCCTCACCTTGACCTCTTTCCACCCATCACATTTCCGACGCCCCTCCCCCAAGTCCCTCCTCCCTACCTTGTATCTTAGCCTGCTGGACAAACTTTCCTCATTCCTGAAGAAGGGCTTGTGCCCGAAACGTCGATTCTCCTGTTCCCTGGATGCTGCCTGACCTGCTGCGCTTTTCCAGCAACACATTTCCAGCTCTGATCTCCAGCATCTGCAGACCTCACTTTCTCCATAAATATGCTTGTTATCCAGTTGTTCCAGGGATGAATGTAGGGCCAGGGAAATGACGTCTGCTGTGGACGTGTTGTACCTGTAGGCGAATTGCAAGTGATCAAGGCAATTGGGGAGGCTGGAGCAGATGTTAGCCATGATTAACCTCTTGAAGCATTTCATAATTATGGAGGTCAGAGCCAGGAAGAGGTTAAAGATGTCTGCGAATACTCCTGCTGGATGGTCAGAGCAGGATCTGAGTGCACAGCTGGGGACTCCATCCTGGCCAGTCATTTTTCATGGTTCACTCTCAAGGCCAATCTAAAGTCTGCAACAGTGATTGTGGGTACAGGTGAATCAGAGGCTGTTGGGACAGGAGGCATTGTTTCACTGACCTTCTGTTCAAAGTGTGCTTGGAATACATTGAGCTTGTCGTTAGGTAGGGATGGACTGTTGCCCTCAATTCTGCTTGACTTTGCTTTATAACCAATGATGTAATATAATCCTTGCCACTAACAACAGGTGGCCATGTGGTTGGTCTGGACCTCAGGCTTAGATTAGCATTGCCTCTTAGGATCTTTGATAGCCTTATGATGGTTGTACTTGGATTTCCTGTGTATACCAGATATGCCGGATTTGAATGCCTTAAACCTAGACTTCAATAGAAAGTGGATATCCTGGTTCATCCATGGTTTCAGGATGGGGAACATTTAGATTACCTCCTTTGGCACGCATTTACTAATGCAGTCTGTGACAGTGATGGCATTTTCATTGAGGTTGGCCGCTGACATTTTGAATATGGACTAGTCCACTGACTCTAAGCAGTTTCATAGAAGCTCTTTTGTTACCGGAGACCAATACTGCATTACTTTCTGTACAGGGTCCTCATGCATCAATTTCTGCTTGTAAGCTGGAAACAGCAACAGAGTTCAGTGATCTGATTTTCTAAAACGTGGACAGGGGAATGGAACAGAGGGCATCTTTGATGGTTGTATAGCAATGGTCAGACATTTTGGATCTCTGGTGTGACAGGAGATGGGATGGTATTTTGGTATTGAAGCATCTCAAGAACTAAGAAAGCGATTGGCACACTCGAGAATGAACACAGGATCCAACAGCTGCCTTCATTATTACATTAAAACATATGCACAAATATTGTTTGTCAGACTTACATTAAATATTAAAGGTGTGGGACCTTCCCTCAAAAACTCCATTAAACGTATTAAATAAAGAAATCATCTAGAATGCACTGAAAACAACAATTGAAATAATTGCAAACATACGTGTCTGAATCAGAGTGGTACTCATCCTTGTTGGGCTCATCTTCTATTTCATCTAGTTCAAGATTATCCTCAGGAGCATCAGATGCATTAAGATCATCAACGTACGTCTTAAACATTTTGTTGAGGTCAGGGAGTGAACAGGTCCTTAGCATCTGCAATGAGAAAATCTACACTAAAAACTAAGGAAAAACAGTGGCATTGAAGGCAGTCGAGAGAGGGTTCACTAAGCTGATACCAAGTATGGAGGTACTGTCTTATGAGGAGAGGTTGAGTACATTGGAAAATCAAAGAATGAAACTGTGACCTTAGTGAAAGATACAAGATTCTTCATGGACTTGACAGGGTAGATGCAGAAAGGCTGTTTCCCCTTGTGGGACAGCATTATCTCAGAGTAAGGAATCACCCATTTAAGACTGAAATCTAGCGGAATTTCTTCTGAGGATAATGAATCAGTGGAATTCTTTGTAGCTCAGGGGTGTCAAGGCTGGGTCATTAAGTATATTTAAAGCTGAGACAGACAGATTTTTAATCAGTAAGGAATCAAGGATTCTAGGGAAAAGACAGAAAAGTGGAATTGACAATTATCAGATCATCCATGATCTCAATGAATGGCTGAGCAGACTTGATGGGCTGAATGGCCGATTTCTGCTCAGACACCTTGTGGTCATTGTGGTGCATTACATCTCAGAAACGGAGGATGATGTTCACAAAGAGCTGCAAGACAAAGGCTGCAGGGATTCAATGTTTGTACCTTTTCAGCAGGCTTCCCTTCAGTCTGTCAGTGCCTAACCACTGGATAACATATGTGGACACTGATCACCATTAGCAAAAGCAACTGACATTGCTCAAGGGTCCCTGGTTTGTTACCTACTCTGAAAAGGCATTACCAAAACTAGAGAGCTAAATCACTGATCACATTCACTCTACATTCACGTCTTTGATACTGGTGTTCTCCGGTTTCCAGTCTGGTGTCATTTGTCAATTCAGATCTTATTTTCTGACTCAGAGCCATGAAAACAGAGCCAGTCACAGTTGGTCACCGATCTCTGCAGTAACGAATTATGTGAACCCTATGCTTTCCTGTTTTTTTCAGTTTTGAACCCACCCTGTATGCCTGACTCATACGACATACCTTCTCACCTTGTGCATCTGTTGCTTTTGTGTTACAATACCAAAAGCTGTACAGAAATTGAAAATATCACATCCACAAGAATTTCCCTCATCAACAAAGTTCATAACTCCTCTCAAAACTATTTTGGCTTCTTCTAACCAAACAGCGTCTTTTCTTTTGAAACATAACTAAGAGAGCAAAACAATAGCCTACTCGGATGAACAATCCAGCCATCCATGCTAGTTCGCTCAAGGTGCAGAATCACAGTTGAAATTTAAATCAAGTTAGTATAAAATCTGGGAAGTCACAGGAAACGATCATTGATCACCATAGAATTGTATCTGGTTCACTGATGTGTTTCACATCTGCCAGTCTGATCTGATCTGGCTGATAGGTGACTTCAGAGTTGCAGCAACATATCTGCCTCTTAATTACCCTCTGAAATGTCCTATTAAGCCACTCAGTTCAAAGGCATTTTGGGATGGGCAACAAAAACTGGCTTTTAGCAGTATTCCTGCATCTACTGATTCCCTGAAGGACGTGATCACTACCTCTGCATTGGGTACTGTGAACACAACAAAGTGCTTGCATACCTTTGGGTTGTTTGCATCAAACAATCCAGTTGACAGCCCAATTAAGAGAGAATGTTTGTCTTTGAAATTTGCTGGTGATAATGACCAAAACAATGGCCTGGGGCCTGGTGACTCTTCCTGTGAGGATTCCCTTGACAACATAGCTGCTGCTCTGTCCTGTGGGCATGGCATCTTCTGGAAAAGAGGTTCACTTTCTCGGATTTCACTCCTGCAACATTCTATTTGATAAAGAAAATGGTTTAAGTACAATTTGCTGTGGATTAAAATATGTGTTTTTAGTAAAAATGAAATTAACTATTCAGACATGGAAACTGTGCGTGTCACTTATAGTTTTGGCCATTTATATATTTTCATTCCCATGGCAGAATCTGATCCTGAATTGAAAAGTATTTGTATACAAGACAGCATTGATTTGACAAAGCGTTGCATAAATAACACAACAGAAAGGGTTCCGAAAAGATTTACAAGGATGTTGTCAGGGTTGGACGATTTGAACTATTGGGAAAGGCTGAACAGGCTGGGCTGTTTTCCCTGGGGCGTCAGAGGCTGAGGGGTGACCTTAGAGGTTTACAAAATTATGAGGGGCATGGATAACGTAAAGATGTCAAAGTCTTTTCCCTGGGGTCAAGGAGTCCAGAACTAGAGGGCATAGATTTAGGGTGAGAGGGGAAAGATATAAAAGAGACCTACGGGGCAACTTTTTCACGCAGAGGGTGGTATGTGTATGGAATGAGCTGCCAGAGGAAGTGGTGGAGGCTGGTAAAATTGCAACATTTAAGAGGCATTTGGATGGGTATATGAATAGGAAGGGTTTGGAGGGATATGGGCCGGGTGCTGGCAGGTGGGACTAGATTGGGTTGGGATATCTGATCAGCATGGACGGGTTGGACCGAAGGGTCTGTTTCCATGCTGTACATCTCCATAACTCTGACTATGAGAATCCAAAAATTAAAAGACTACTCAGGATATTTAGCCATGTTAAAACAAAACAAATTTTACTTTCAGTCCAATTTCTGCCTCATTGCTCGAAATACAATAAAAAAGGACTCTGGAGTTGAAGGCAGAAAACCATTTCCATTGGGTAACATATTGAAAATGGAAGTTTCTCCATTTTTAGGAGATAAAGGAAATTGATCAAATTAAAAACAAAAACACTTGGCACTGACCAGCATCCACTTTGCTGTCTGGCATTTCACTGTATTTGTTGGTTTTGAGCACATCCTCCTCTGTCTTTTCTGCCTGAGCAACAGCACCATCTAGTGATCTGGGTAAACACAATAAAACAAGACTCAGTCTGCAAAATGTGCTCATGAGCAATATCAACAAGCATACAAGACAAAACACACAAGACAAACCTAAGAAACACAGAGTCCTCACTTGCAAAATCACTACAAACTCTCAATTAGGATTTGGTGGAGTTGGTGTTGAACTGGGGTGGACAGAGTTTAAAAAAAAAATCACACAACACCAGGTTATAGTCATAGTCAATCAGGTTTATCGAGAAGCACTAGCTTTCATCAGAAGGTGCAGCGCTCCAAAAGCAAGTGCTTCCAAATAAACCTGTTGGACTATAACCTGGTGCTGTGTGATTTTTAACTCACGATTAAGATTCTGTCTCCAGCTAACTGAATTGTTTTGAAACATGCAGCAGCACAAATTAATTTTTGTATGCATGGTGACAGTTACAGAATTTACAGGACAATACTTCCTCGGAAAATATACTTGATTCAGTGCCAGATCTGCATGTACCAATGTACTGTAAAGGGATCACTGGCAACAGTATCTTTATCATCAAGAATTGAGTTTCACCTCAAGTAATAACTACTTTCAGTATGTGGCCAAATAGGCCAAGATTTAAAGCAAATTTCTATTTGCTTTTTACTTAGAAAGTTTAACAACTGATGAAAGAAGTTTTCAGAACAGTAAAATCTTTCAGCAGACAGGATCCCTTCCATGATGGATTAAGAAATGCACAAATTGTCCACAGTAGGCAAGCCTTGATCCTACACACCTATATTACAAGTGACTATACTTCCAAATTACTTAATTGGCTGCAGAGTGTCTTGGGGCATATTTGGGTTATGAAATAACTAAATAAATATAAATCTGTGTATTTTCACAGTACTACACTGAACATGTAAATTAAGGCAACAATGGCACAATTAAAACATTTACAACAATACCCAACAGAAAGCCTGTTCAGTCCATTCACCTTTTTGTATCACTTTCTTTTTCCCAGGCACCAAATATAATGGGGGCCACAGACATTTTATCTTTACTTATTGGTTCTCCTTCTTCTAGTGCCTCAGTTTCCAAGTCCTCTGGCTCTGAAGGGAACACAGAAACGTTTGGTGAACTAATAACTAAAGTCTGAATTGTTTCATTACGTGCTCTTTGGGAAAAGACAAGCTCATGGCTTTATCAATGCTATCTCCTCACACACCAATAAAAAGTGATTACCCAATTGTGACACATACATACATAAATACACACACACACACACACACACTTTTAGGGCTCCCTAATATATTTGGAAATTGTTTAATAGTCATAAAATTAAATATATTACGTATAGCATGTCAAATATATTTCAGAAATAATAAACACGCAAGACTGCCTTAGTTTGATCTTCTAACAAATGTCAATGCAGCATCACAATTCAGTAAAAAATTTAAGTGTGGCAAACAAATTTGCATTTCCCCAGCTTTGACAAAACCTTGTAACCACTTATACAAAGGTTAGACTACAGTTACTATATATACTGATGAGAGATGAAAGGCAAAAAGTTCAAAAATAGTGTTCAAACACCACACTGTTGCATTCAGATATACAGAGGAATCTCAATTATCCGAATACCAATTATCCGAAAATTGGATGATTATCCAAAGGAGATCGAGGTCCCGATAGGAACATTACATCAAAGACATGTTTCCAACATCGCATCTATTGTTAATAGTGATTAAACAAGCAACGTCTCCAAATAACTGACATCCCACCCTCTCTCTCTCTCCCCACACTTTCCTTGGAGTTCTACAGAGGGGTGTACCCTCAACCCCCTCCCCCGCTTTCCCAGATAATCTCTCCAACATGGTCCTGTAAAGGGCAAACGTGGAACCTGTCAAAAAGGTGCAGTAAAAAGTGGTGACTGTGGCTGTGCGTGCACGCACACATTCTATTTGGAGACTGACCACACAAAGAAAGCAGCAGCAGCCTTGTTGGTGTCCAGTCCGGCTGCCCCAGAGAGGGTCCGCGGGCGGTGTTGGGTGTGGATGGGGGTGCGGGTGTGAGATGGAGCTGGACTGGGTTGGGGGGGGCGTAATGGGGGCAGCTCTGGACAGGGATGGGGGTGGGTGGGTGAGGGTGCGGGGGCAGTGCTGGACGGGGATTGGGGTCAAGTTGGGGAGGGTGGGGCAGTACTGGACAGGGATGGGGGTGGGTGGGTGAGGGTGTGGGGGGCAGTGCTGGATGGGTATGGGGGCAGGTTGGGGAGGGCAGGGTGCGGGGAACTGTGCTGAACGGGATGGGGGGGGCGGGTGCAGGGAACTGTGCTGAACGGGGATGGGGGGGGCGGGTGCGGGGAACAGTGCTGGACAGGGATGGGGGTGCTGGGGGCGGGGGGGGGGGGGAGGGGGGGGGGGGGGGGGAGTACTGGACGGGTGCAGGAGGGCAGTGCTGGACGGGGTCGGGGCGGTGCTGGGTGACAGTGCTGGACAGGGAGGGATGTGGGGGACAGTACTGGACAGGGATGGGGGTGCGGGGAGCAGTGCTGGACGGGGATGGGGATGGGGGTGGGGGAGCAGTACTGGACAGTGGTATCGGGGAGCGGTATTGGCCAGGGGCGGTAGGCAGTGGTATTGCAGGCTAGGTCTTACGTGCCTGTGTGCTGCTGCAGTCTCCTGAACTGGGAGCAGACTTTAAATACTCCGAGCCTCAGAGGAAAGGCGTTTATCCCGTTTAACCGAAATATCGATTATCCGAACGAAATCGTGCCTGCCTGTCTCATTCGGATAATAGAGGTTCCCCTGTATATGTCCCATGTACATATAACTACCATCATCTATTCTCTGCATTTCAACTGATAATAGGTAGTGACTGTATCTATTAAATCCAAGAGTTACCTTGCAAGAAATGCGGCAAGAACTGCATACTCATTTATAGTGCATCAGGAGATGACTGTTCTAGATTTAGAATGTCTCAGGTTTCAATGCATCCTTTCTTATGAAGTTTTAATATTGATGGGTTTTCCAATATATCAGGAGTAGTTGTTTTATAAGAAGGATTCTTTGGTTGAGCAAAGACATGCAAGAATTATTTTTTTCCGTACTCAAAAGGTCTTGCACAAGACATGGAATCATTTGTTTGGTGTGCCAGCCAAAGTTAAAACCAACAAGTAACCACAGGTTTTAACACCATCAAATACTATGCCATACCCAGTGCAACACCTGAATCCAATGCTTGCTACACATTAAGCAAGGATTTTTTTGGCCATAAGCAAGACAATGGTATCATGGTGGCACAGTAGTTAGCACTGCTGCCTCAGCGCCAGAGACCCAGGTTCAATTCCCACCTCCGGCAACGGTCTGTGTGGAGTTTTCACATTCTCCCAGTGTCTGCGTGGGTTTCCTCCGGGTACTCTGGTTTCCTCCCACAGTCCAAAAACGTGCAGGTCAGGTGAATTGGCCATGCTAAATTGCCTGTAGTGCTAGGTAAAGGGGTAAATGTAAGAGAATGGGTCTGGGTGGGTTGCTCTTCGGAGGGTCGGTGTGGACTTGTTCGGCTGAAGGGCCTGTTTCCACACTAAGTAATCTAATCTAATTTTCTGCAAATCCTCAGCATACTGGAGTGGTCAATTAAAATACTCAGTTGTCAAGAACCTTTATCAGTACATTCAGCCTCATTTAGAGAGCTTCCTAATGATGGCAAATGTAATGCCACAATTTAAGCAAGGAGAGAGGGAGGGAAAAAAAACCCAAAAATTACAAAGCAAATGACCCGAACACCAATAGTAGTGAAAATGTTACAGTTGATTATAAAAAGGGTGCAAGAACTGGAGACTTGATAACTATCAATAGGGTTAGACAAAGTCAACAGCTGATGAAAGGGAAATCACATTTGAAAAACCTATTGGGGTTTTGAGATGTAATCTGGGAGAACCAGCGGACTAGCTGGTGTATTTAGATTTTCAGAAAGCTTTTGACAGGCTTTGAAGAAGGTTCGCGTGCAAGATTAATCCAGATGGGTTTGGGATAATATACTGACAAGGACTGAGAATCAGTAAGTAAACAGGAAACAGAGTAGGAATAAAATCTCTGTCTCTTTTGGAGTGAAGGACAGTGACTAGTAGGGAGCCACAGGAATCAGTGTCTGGACTATATCAATGAATCAAATGCAATATTGCTAAGTTTGTTGATGATGCAAATCTAGGAGGAACTGAAAAACCGTTAAGCAGAAAATAAAGAGGCTTCAAGGTGAGCTAAGTGAAAAGGGTAAGTGGGCAAATACATGACAGATGCAGTAGGTCACAGATAAATACAAAGTTGTCCACTTCAGTGTGAAAAACAGAACAGCAGATTTCTTTTAAAAAAATGGTGATAGATTGGGAAATTCACCAAGGTTGTGAAAAGTTGCTCTGTAACTCCAAGTTCTGTCTTTCTTTATGCCAACACAGAAGGCACCAACTGGTCAGGGCATTTTGAATGCAATTCAGGTCTCCCTGCTATGGGAAGGATGTTGTGAAACTGGAAAGGATTCAGAAAAGATTTACAAGGATGTTGCCAGGGTTGGAGGGTTTAAGCTACAGGGAGAGGCTGAATACACTGGGGTTATTTTCCCTGGAGCATCTGAGGCTGAGGGGTGACCTAATAGAAGTTTATAAATTCATGAGGGGCACAGATACAGTGAATAGGCAAGGATAGTGGAGTCTGAAACTAGGAGGCCATAGATTTAAGGAGAGAGGGGTAAGATATAAAAAGAACCGAAGGGGAATTTTTTTTATGCAGAGGGTGGAATGAGCTGCCAGAGGAGGTTGTTTAAAAGGCCGCTGGACATGTATATGAATAGGAAGGGTTTAAGAGGGATATGGGCCAAGTGTTGTCAAGTAAGACTCGATTAATTTAGGATGTCTGGTTGGCAGGGATGAGTTGAATCGAAGGGCTTGTTTCCATGCATACAGCTCCATGACTCTAATTAAAAAGAATCACAAGCTGCATTAGACCAGTAATTTCTTTTGAAACCAATTTAAGGTTCAAAGATCTATCAAGTGATCAAATCAGCAAGCTACTTAATAGCAAATTGACAAGTAGAGTTTATTTGCTGTATTCAAGTAGTACAGGGCAATCCCCATATCCAAGGAGTACTTTTCCGCAGTTTCAGTTACCGCTGTTTACCGTGGCCCGAACATATGATAGGGAACCTTCCAGAACCAGGGACCAGGGGTATGCCGGGAAGGTAAATTTTCCATTTAAATGAATGGGTTTGCTCCTATCCGCCATTTCGGGCTTCCATGGTAGGTCTTGGAACATATCTCCCGTGGGAAGTGGGGACTATTGTACATACAAATCCTAAAACACTTCCAAGCCCTCCAAAATGAATGCTTGTCATTTTACCCAAGTTAAAGCATCTATATTGCTGTGCTACAGGATAGCATAGGAACAGACCTTTGTGCCAACAGGTCCAGACTATTGTTTATCCTACCACCACTCCATCTAATCCCATCAGTCTATTCTTTACACTACTTGAATATATCAGTGTTCGTTATTTCAAATATTTCATGGTCACATCTAACAAAGAATGAGGAACATAAGCAAAATATTTTTAAAAATTACCTTCTATCTTCTCATCAAACTCTACTGGTTTTGACACAGAAATAGATTTTTCACTTGACTGAGCATTCTTCATCTCTAATTGGTCTGCTGTTTGAATTTCTGATGAGGCTGCCTGGCCAGGAGCAATTACTGAAATTTCAACAGTTTCATCGGGACCTTTTTGACATATGCTGTCATTGGCAGCATCAATGACCAGTGTGAGTGTCTCTTCAGTCGTTTCAGCCCGAGAGTCTTTTGCTGGGTACAAACAAAGAGGGGAAAAAGCAAAAAAAAAAATGAACATCTATGATTCCCATCCTGAAACCCATTTCAATAAATAAGATTTGTTTCACAGTGCACTAAGCCCATGAGTTTGGGTGCTGAGGATAACTGCATCCACCTGTTGGTCCCAAAAATAAAACACAATCCAAAGTTTTGTAGTTACTTACTTTTAACGGAGGGTTCATCCAACAACATTCCTGTCTGAAGTTGCAGTTCTGCTTCCCCTAAAGCTTTCAAAACAGTATCAGAAGGTTCTTTCTCCCAAACTTTACGAGGTTCATCTTTAAGGAACAGTTGGATAACTTCTCCTGAGGTCTGAGCTATTATTTTTAAACAGACGAAGCATACGTCATTAGCAGGTTAGATCTTTGTGCAATCAAGTTGGCAAATCATCACAGAAATTAAACTCCACATGTACAAGGTACCCTCGACCTGACCTGTCATCAGTCAGATTCCTGCATTCAACTGCTTTTTTGCTGTAACCCTCACCAGTGAACGAATATGGTTAAAACACAGTTGTTCCACACTCACTTCCTAAAGCCCTGACAGAGAAACAAGCTGATCCTGTAATCACACACAATTGCGATTAACTGTTTCACTCTAGTGGCTGCTCACTGCATACGGTTACAAGTACAGAGTAACTTAGTTGTCGCAAAATTCCAGCCGAACCCGCTCTTTAACAGCAAGAAAATCAATACCACAGGAAAAGATGAGGAGTAAATTTGGGGGGAAAAATACAGAAGGCCAAAAATTAAAACAAAATGTAGCAGAACATTTCCAAGATTAGACAAATAGAAAGCTAGACAATCAATAGCTTGCATCATGTGAAATATTCACATTAGATGGTCTTATTGCAACCAGATTTCTCATGGTGTTACAGTTGTAAGGAGAAAGGGAATTAGTGTCGAATTTCCTGGAGTTTTACATGCAAATACGAATCATTTCGCCTTCACACAAGCATCCTCTCACCCCGACTTTGGAGAAGATTTGTAGCTCAGGTCGTAAGTTTGCTCACTGAGCTGGTGGATTTGTTCTCAGACATTTCGTCACCATGTTGGGTAACATCATCAGTGATCCTCCAGTGAAGCATTGGTGTTCTGTCCCGCTTGCTATTTATCTGTCTCAGTCTGTCTGGTGGATGATATCATTTCCAGTTCGGTTTCTGAGAGGTTGGTAAATGGAATCCAAAACTATATGTTTGTTAATGGAGTTCTGGTTTGAATGCCAGGTCTCGAGGAACTCCCGTGCGTGTCTTGGTTTAGCCTGGCCCAGGATGGATGTATTATCCCAGTCAAACTGGGTGTCCCTCTTGGGCTGTGTGGATGGATACCAGTCATGTCTTTTGGTGGCTCTTTGGTGTTCATGTATCCTGGTGGCTAATTTCCTGCCCAACTGTCCAATGTAATGTTTGTCGCAGTCCTTGCAGGGTATTTTGTATACGACATTCGTTCTGCTGGTTTTTGGTACGAGGTTCTTTAACTTCATCAGGAGCTGTTTCAGTGTGGTGTTAGGTCTGTGGACTACCATGATGCCTAGGGGCCTGAGTAGTCTGGTCTTCATCTCGGAGATGTCTTTGAAGTATGATAGGGTGGTGAGAATCCGTGGGCGTGTTGTGTCTTCCTGCTTAGGTCTGTTGTGCAGGAAACGGCAAACTGTATTTATTGGGTACCCAATTATTCCTGAATACATTTTACACAACGTATTCGGGAACAACAAGTTACCCGATATGCGCAGTCTGCCAATTCCTGCTCAACAGACCTAAACAGGAAGACCAGGATACATGAGCACCAAAAGAAATGATCAACTTTCACTGGTATCCATACACACAGACGAAGAGGAACATCAGTTCGACAATCCATCCATCTTGGGACAAGCTAAACAAAACCACAAAAAGGAGTTCCAAGAGGCCTGGCATTCAAACCAGAACTCCATTAACAAACATATCGATTTGGACCCCATTTACTAACCTCTCAGAAACAGAACTGGAAATGATATCACCCACCACAACAAACCGAGACAGATAAATAGCAAACGGGACAGAACATCAACGCTTCATCAGAGGCTCACTGATGTTATCTAGCATGGTGACGAAACCTCTGAGAACAAATCCACTAGCTCAGCGAGCAAACTTACAAGCGGATCCTCTCAGTCATATATTACCTAATAATAAAAGCGTTCTTTTCCTTTCATGTACAGATTCTCTTCCCCTTAAAATTATCATCAAGTGTTCTTGTATAATATATTCAACATTCTCTGGGTAAAAGTCACCCCTGACTGACTTATTGGATTTGTTAGGGAGTACCTTGCATTTATTTTGGATTCACTCCCTTGTGGGAGTACAATCTTCAAATTGATCTGATCAAACCCCTTCATGACTTGGAAAACAGATTAGATGCCCTCTCACTGTTCTCAGGACCCACAATGCCTAAATCCTGACTACAGCCAATATTCATTGAGTTCCAACACTCACCCTTCTTGACTATACCAAGCCAATTGGTTCAAGGGGAGAACAATTACTTCCTGGTACCGTGTTGAGCAGGATATTAATTATGTAGCTTTAACTGGTGGCATTCCATTTGGTGTACACTGTGCACTTTCCTGTAGGCTTCTTAATTTTAGCATTAACTTTTATTTTAAAGTGCATCATTGGCATTGAAAGTAAAGCTTTGAACTCTTCTTCATTCTCACCTTTTGTCCCTGAGCAGGATTCTTCAAGTGTGAGCTGTGCGAGAGGAAATACAGGCGGAGGCTCTGCTTCCCACTTCTTTCTTTCCCCTGCGAAGGGAGGCCCACTCTCGAGCTGCTCTTCAGGTTGAAGCCGATTAGTTTTAGACAGCTCAGCATTTATCTGGTGTGATACTGTAGCTGAATCATGGTTTTCCTGAGATTTAAAATGTTGATTTAACCTGCGCAAAATTTCTTGCTTCTCCTTCTGGAAGAAAGGCAATAAAATCTAGTTTTTGTCCAAAGTGGGAACTTTGTAGGAAAAAGGTTCTAGCTGACTACAGTTAATCAGAAGTCACAACATAGCCAAATTTGGAAACATCAAGGAAAGGGAAATATCAAAGACTCTAAGAACAATGGTCCAGATGTTCTCTCTCTAGATGGTTGTGGGCCAGATGTACCCTGAAAGACAAGTGTTGTGCCATGCGAAGCCTCAACGCACGAGGTGAAATTTCCCAATGGGCAGTTACCCAGCAGTAACCCTCTGAGAAAATCCCTAACTCTGAGTTAGTCAGACTTGAGGGTTCTGACTTAGAGTCATAGAGATGTACAGCATGGAAACAGACCCTTCGGTCCAACCCATCCATGCTGACCAGATATCCCAACCCAATCTAGTCCCACCTGCCAGCACCCTTACTTGACTACTTTGCTATGGGAAGTGGGAGGAATGAAAGAATCTGCCACCCTGGCCTCTGCATCCACCTTACCCCCTTGGCACTTCACTCCCTCTCCCAATGACGTTCTCTCAGCGGCTGCCAAAGTTCCAATGGGGCCTAAAACCTTGATAAAACAGGCTGTGTCAGAAAAAAGGGACATGTTTCAACACCAGCTCACTGATGCTGGCTGCATGGATTCCTGGTCTGGACCAAAACGCCACAGTTCAGAAGGATCTTGACCTGGAAATTCACAAAAGAGAACTCCTCCAAAGCTAAATATGTATGGTTTTGTCTGGTTAGGATACAAAATAGGGTTTCTGACCTTGATTGAAAAACGTGGGCCATTGTGTGACGAACGAGAATGAAATTCAACTTCTGACAAAGAACAATAGGCCAAATAAATGCTGACCAATATGTTCCACAATATAGGCTATGGCTTGGAGTTATCAAGAAAGCTATGGAGACAAAGCACTTAAAATATGCTGGACATGCCACTGGTTCCTTCCAAGTTCTAGATTGATTGATTATGCCCGTGTGCCTGATAGCAACACATGAAGAGGAGCATATTACTTGTCTGTCAGGTTTATATCACCATTCAATTCGGTCCTAGCTGATCATCCAACTACCATTTTCCTACCTTAATTCGTTTGTCTCCAGAAATCTATCACTTTCTTTCAACACATTTAGTGATTGAACCTCTGCAGCCCACTTGTGCAGAGAACTTAGAAGATTCATCAACCTTTGAGTGAAAGAATTTCTCATCTGTAACTTAAAATCCCTTATCCCAAGATTATGTATTCCAGATCTGGACTCATCAGCCAAATGGTACCACTTGATCTATTTCCAGCCTGACACACCCTGTAAACATTTTGTAAATTTCAATTAGATTAAATTCCCTAAAGTGTGGAAACAGGCCCTTCGGCCCAACCAGCCACACCGACCCTCCGAAGAGTAACCCACCTAGACCCATTTCCCTCTGGAGGAGAAAGTGAGGTCTGCAGATGCTGGAGATCAGAGCTGAAAATGTGTTGCTGGAAAAGCGCAGCAGGTCAGGCAGCATCCAGGGAACAGGAGAATCGACGTTTTGGGCATAAGCCCTTCTTCAGGAATGAGGAAAGTTTGTCCAGTAGGCTAAGATAAAAGGTAGGGAGGAGGGACTTGGGGGAGGGGCGTCGGAAATGTGATAGGTGGAAAGAGGTCACCTTGACCTCTTTCCACATATCACATTTCCGACGCCCCTCCCCCAAGTCCCTCCTCCCTACCTTTTATCTTAGCCTGCTGGACAAACTTTCCTCATTCCTGAAGAAGGGCTTATGCCCAAAACGTCGATTCTCCTGTTCCCTGGATGCTGCCTGACCTGCTGCGCTTTTCCAGCAACACATTTTCAGCCCATTTCCCTCTGACTAATGCGCCTAGCACTATACTTCAATATTCAAGGGAAATACATAAATAAACAAACACACACCTAAATATCTCCTCAGAGAATAATCCCATCAAGCTAGAAAGGAAATTGGTGAATATTCATTGCACTCCACGAATGGAGAAGTATATTCCTCTTTCAATAAGGGGACCAAAATTGTACACAATACTCCAGGTAAGGTCTTACAAAGGGTCCACAGAACTATCAACAAGTTCTACTCCTATACTCAAATCCCTGTTGCAACAAAGGCCAACATTTGTCTTCCTAATTGCCTAGTGAACTTGGACACTGGATGTTTAGTGATTCATGAACAAGTCCACCGACACTTCCCAGCATCTCTCCAATTTAAAAAATATTCTGCCAATTTTTTTTTACTCTTCAAAATGATTAACTTCACACTTATTCACATTATTTTCCACCTGGTATGTTCAAGCCATTCACTTAGTCTATCCAAGACCTCTGGAAGACTCTTTGTATCCTCCTCACAACTAAGGATCTCACTAAATTTGATGTCATTTTGAAGCATTACAATTACTCTTCAATTGGTTAATTCTGAGCCACTTCTACATGGCAGCAACCAGAAACCAATCCCATTACTGTGGTCCAAACCTCTACATTATCCTTTGATAGGAGCAAAATATGATAAAAGCCTTTCATTCCCACTGAGCCCACTCTTTGAAAAAACTTCCCAATTCATCAGATTCCCTGGTTTGTTTCACAATGTTGTGTTAAATATACATACAAATTCCAGTTTAAAAAAGAAGCAAGAAAAATGGTGCCCAATGAACAGGAACACATATGCTCCAGGAATATAAAAAACTGCTAGGACACTAAGTTAATCTTTAATCAGAAATTAGATTTGATGCATAAAATCACTCACTTACCTGAATAATGGAAGCACCAGTCTTTTTCATTTCCTCAGATATTTCCTTCACGGTTTCTGTTTCTCCTTCCTGACACCAGAAAGAAAAGTGAAATAGTGTTATTCTTGTGACCCTCTTAAGTTTTTTTTTGAAAGATGTGGGCATTGCTTATAAGGTCATAACTTATCGCCCACCGCTGTTTCCTGCTCACAATACAATGATTTTTTAGGCTTGAGAAGGCAGGAAAAAGAGAGAGTTAACCAGCATGGAATGGGGTACCAGAGAGGCACATAGTCGAGTCGAGTCCAGAAGGAAATCAATAAACCAGTTATATTTTACGTTACATCATAGATTGCAGGTCATTCCAATAGGATGTGACACTTTGAGAGCTGTGGAAAACATACAAAATCTGCCAGGAACTGAAAACAGACAGAAGGTGGATTGTTTTAGAGCAAGACTGCTTTAACAGAACTGCAGTGCAACATCCCAAATCTAGAGCCAAGCACTGTCTGTCCCTTCCACCTATAAATCACTGAATCAGATTCACCTGTTTTTTTCACAATACTGTGTTAAATATGTAAATAAATTCCACTTAAAAAAACAAGGATATTGACAGATTTGTTGTATATTATTGAAATTTTCTGTTTTTACATGGGAAAAGTTCATCAACATTCACCTCCAGGTGTTTGTTATCGTTCAAACACAAACACGTCGGGCAAGGGGATCATGGAGCTTAGCTGTAATTAATGCACTTAGCTCCTAAGATCAAAACGTCTCTGAAGTTTTATGGACAGCAATGGTTGTTTGGAGATATAGAAACAGGAATAGGTCATTACAGGCTGGTCTGCCATTCAATGAGATCTTGATTCATAAGATCATAAGGAATAGGCGGAACAACTCATTTGACCTTTCAGGCCTGCTCCAACTTAACTCCATATTCCCACATTTGGCTGATAACAGATTTAACATGAGCAACTGATACAACATGAACTGCCACTTGAAGAAGAGTTCTGAATTTCTATCATCCTTTGTGTATCCAAGATTCTCATAACTTGACTCCTTAAAGTTCTGGCTCTCATTTTAAACTTACTTAGAGATTCCCAGCAGCAGAAATAGTTTCTCGCTATTAGATTAGATTCCGTAAGTGTGGAAACAGGCCCTTTGAGCCAACAAGTCCACACCGACCCTCTGAAAAGCAACTCACCCAGACCCATTCCCCTACATCTAACACTATGGACAATTTAGCATGGCCAATTCACCTACCCTGCATGTCTTCGGACTGTGGGAGGAAACCAGAACACTTGGAGGAAACCCATGCAGACACGGGGAGAATGTGCAAACTCCACACAGACAGTTGCCAGAGGCGGGAATTGAACCCGGGTCCCTGGTGCTGTGAGGCAGCAGTGCTAACCACTGAGTCACCGTGCCGCCCAATCTTCAACAACTATGTGCCTGAAACACTGTGCCTCACTCCCTTTCACAGGCAAGGAGTTAAATGCATTCGACAAGTAAAAATACCTTTTACGGGACAAAAGCCATGGGTATGATATATAATTCCACTGAAAACACAAGTCACAGTCACTTCATATTTCAAGAAGACATCCTTTCAAAAGGAAAGTTAAGATACACTTACAATGCCTACATCTTTCAGTGCAGCAGTCATGGAAATAGCAGGTGTACAGGACTTGGCTGGTGACTGGGGTTTGGAAGATGGGGCTGATGCTTGTCTTCCTGGGGAAGAAGATGATGATGCAGCTGATGCCGTAGGAGTAGCCGCAAATACTTGCTTAAAACCTTTTGCTGCAAGCTGAACAAAATTTGAGAGAGTGTATGTATTACTGTCATAGAATTACAAACATACAGGTCTCATTGCAGGAAGGAACTACCCAATTAACTCTACTTCCTTGTTTATTGTCTTTGTCCTGAAATGTTTCCTCTTAAAGTAAATATTAAATTCCCTAGTCTTCCCAGCAGTGCATTTCAGATTCTACAACAATGACTTGAAAACGACAAACCGTTTAATGAGGAGGTGGCAGGGTGGCTCAGTGGTTCGCACTGCTGCCTCACAGCACCAGGCACCTGGCTCAATTCCACCCTCAGGCCCTGACTGTGTGATGTTAGCAAATTCTCCCAGTGTCTATGTGGGCTTCCTTATAAAGCTATGCAGGTTAGGTGGACTGGCCATGCTAAATTGCCAAATCTGTCCAGGGGCGTGCAGGCTAGGTGGGTTAGCCATGGGAAATGCAGAGTTACAGGATTAGGGTAGCGGGGTGGGTCTGGGTGAGATGCGTTTCAGAAGGTCAGTGTGGACTCGATGGGCCTAATGGCCTGCTTCTGCACTGTGTAGATTCTATGATTCTCTAACACAAGATAATCTGAAATAAAAATTAACCCAAGCAAAACTATTTTCTTCTTGACCCACATCAAGTTATTGATTTTTCTGTTCAGAAACCTTTGGCAGTTTCTTCCAAGCTTTAAAAGGGCATTTAATATGTACCATGGTAGCTTCGCCACTGAAAATTAAGAGCTCTTATTTGTCACCATATTACATTCCACGTACAATGTCCATCTCATAATTTAAATCAGTGTGGATATTTTAGTTCTTTTCAGAACCATCGGGTCAGTTTCCACATTTATTCTACCTTGACCCGGCGTCAGTAGCTTCACATTTTACTCATCTGTCTCACGGATACCACATCCAAAATGAGCCAAAATTCCTTTCTACTTACCATTACAAAAAACTGAAAGGAGCATACTCATAACTCAAAAAAGCTTCTTTAAACTCAACTCAATGTTTCTTGTTAGGTTAACCTGAGAATCAGCACACAAGTTCCTGCGTTTAGCTCCATTAAATCCACCTTCCTTTCACCTTGGTAACAGTGCTCACCTCTGATCTCTTCTTTTAGCTATCTACTATTCAAACCCTAATATACCTTAACCCCCCCCCGAGACTTCCCCAGTGATTAGGTTAGATTAGATTCCCTACAGTGTGGAAACAGGCCCTTTGGCCCAACCAGTCCACACCGACCCTCCAAAGAGTAACCCACCCAGACCCATTTCACTCTAACCAATGCACCTAACACTATGGACAATTTAGCATGGCCAATTCACCTGACCTGCACATTTTTGGACTGTGGGAGGAAACCGGAGCACCCGGAGGAAACTGACGTAGACACGGGGAGAATGTGCAAACTCCACACGGACAGACAGTCCCCTGAGGCCGGAGATAAATTTCCCAAAAAGTTACTGACCAGAAGGCCACCACCACCTTCAAAGGGCAACTAGGGATAAGCAATGCAAGCTGACCCAGCCAGCCACACCCGCATTCTGAATTTAAAAAAAATCTTAAACCCTCATTAACCGTTATCACAGCAAATTGCCTAATCATCAAATTTTAGTCTCCCAGAGCATCAGGAGACTCTGGTCATCGCCTTCAAATCTCTGCATTGCTGTTCCCCATGATGTGTCGCATCTAACCAAACTACAGATTACAGATGTTTGATTCATCAACATTGACTTACTTTTTATTCATGTCCTTGAACCCCTGCCCTTGGTAAACTCCCACAATACTCAATCCTCCTACCCCTGTTACTTTCTTACTCTCAGCCATCTTGTACTAAATGCAAAGGAGTTGTACTTAAATCTGGATGCCAGATAAGCATCTCCAAAAAGTTAGCAACAGTGCATCAATCAGACAGACTGTAGTACTGAGGCAAATTTGGATGTTGTGAACTATGAAAATAAGGCTGTGCCTTCGAAAGAGATCATCGAGCAGCAGCATGGACTTGTGAAATAGGAGACCAAGAATAGATCCTTGAAGGACAACAAAATAATAGTACAGGAACAGGAAAAATAAGGGAACAGACTATGACTGTAATGTCAGGTGATGCAAACTTCCAACATGTATCTTTGTAAATAAATGCTTAAAGTGCTCAAAATTAGTTTCACGTCTATCCTTCATTTCCTGGACACAAATCTCTCTTTTCTTAAAATCTAAAAGAGCATTACATAAATGTACCAATTGCAGATAACCAAATATTCTGATCATGAATAATTTTAATTATTGTTAGCATACAACACATTCGATCATTTAACATTGAAACAGACAGTGTAGGTAGAAAGCATAAATCTTTCAGCAAGAATAAAAGTTACATTGGACAGTACTTCAAATGAGAAAAAAAGTTCTTACATGTTCTTCCCAGGCCTTCTTTTCTCTTTCATAAGCCTCTCTTCTCTTTTTCTCAAGTTGCTCTTTAAGAACTGCAGCACGTGTATTTGCTTGAGCCTATGAACAAAGTTTAAGGAAATTCTACGAAAGAATTCATTTTCAGCAAGTATATCTTTAATTCTGTCCTATCAAACAATTTATTCTATGTGGCCATAATTAAAAACTGCACTGAGATATTTTGGTGAACTAGCATCTAAATGGAATGTAACATTTTGCCTGGGAATCTGGTGGAGGCAAGATCCACCGGGACGAAATTGGACAATTATCCGAAAAAGGAGGAATATGAGGAAGTGATGAAATTATACTATTCTAACTGATAATATACTTATCCAGAGGCTTAAGTTTATGCGCTCAGGAGAGCAGTTCAAAATCTCACCATAAAAAGATGTCAAAATTTCAGTTTCTTTCTGAAATTACAAGCGAGTCCAATGGTGACCATGAAACAATAGTTGATTATCACAAAATCTAAAAAAAATTAAGGTCTTCTTAAGGGAAGGAAAATCATCCATCTCACCTGTTGTGGCTTAAATGCAACATCAGATCACAGCAATGGAGTTAATTCTTTAAAATGGCCCAACAAGCTACTTTAACCATTATATTGAAAGAATGGATACCTGCCAGATGATCTGGCATCAAGCAAAGCATTGGGAACAATATCCAACGAAGTCCTCCCTACTAATATCTGGGGGCTTGTGGCAAAATTGGGAGAGCCATCTCAAACAAGACCAGCAACAATGCGAGAATATCTGTATCCCAAATAACACCAACACAATATCGAGGGAAGCCAGGCCCATCAACCAGACAGAACCACCAGAATGTGATGGGAGAGTTGGTACTGCACTCATTAATCAGCAGGGAGTTGTCCTGGAAGTACTCAACATCGACTCCTGACCCTGATTACTTCCTCTTGTGGCCCCTGGGCTGATGAATCATTTATACTTCACACCATTTGGAGGATGCATGAAGGCAGCAAGGGCAGACTCCAGTGGAAGAACTCAATGTCCTTCACAAAAAATGGCTCAGCAAAATCAGTACTAATTGAGCTGGTTGTGTCCTAAATGATATAGTTGCTAGTCTGGGGCTGCAGCAGATGGTAAACAAAAGACAAAAATATGTATCAACTCTTCACCAATCTGTGTCAGATGCATCCAAGCATAATAGTATTGGTAGAACGGATTATCGCAGAGAAAAAAATTCCATCTTCACATTGAAGGTATCCTCAATTATGATGGGTAGTACAAGGAACATGCTAAATGGGATTGATTTTAATATATCAAAATCATTTGGCAAATTTACAACCACCAGTAATAGCAAGCTGCTAGCTTAGCTTGGGTTCATGAAGAGTGCAGGCTGGCAAGCCAGGAGCAGCACCACACATATCATGTGTGATGAGGGGTCAACCTGAAGAAGGTATGAAACCAGGACTTGTGCACCAAGCAGCACAAGAAACATATGACAGACAGAGCCAAGATCCACAGTCAATGGATCAAACCTCTGCAGTCCTGCCAAATGCAATCATAAATGGTGGACAATTAAACAAACTCACTGGGAGAAGGAAAAACAAAAAATATCCCCATCCTCAATGATGCAAGAGTCCAGCACATTGGTGCAAAAGTCAAGGCTGAAGCATTTTCAAGCATCTTCGGACAGAAATGCCATGTAGACAATCTATCACAAACTATCCAGAGGCCTCCTGCATGACAAATGCCAGACTTCAGACAATTCCATTTGCTCTATGTGATGTCAAGAAATAGTTGAAAGTAATGAGATTATAAAAAAAAGCAATGGGCATCAACAACATTCTGGCAATAACACTGAAGACATGTGCTCCAGAGTTAGCCATGTATCCTCATTAAGGTGGTAAAAACAATGACTGCAGATGCTGGAAACCAGATTCTGGAGCCGTAATTTGCTGGGTTGGAGTTATCCTATTTCTCTTCGTGTGCATGACATACCTGAGCAAGTTTCTACATTGCCAAGTAGATTCCAATTATGTCACTCCACTGGAATAACTTAATGAGGATACATGATTCTGGATTAGTGGTGCTGGAAGAGCACAGCAGTTCAGGCAGCATCCAATGAGCTTCGAAATCGACGTATCGGGCAAAAGCCCTTCATCTTTGCCTGAAACGTCGATTTCGAAGCTCCATGGATGCTGCCTGAACTGCTGTGCTCTTCCAGCACCACTAATCCAGAATCATGTATCCTCATTAAGTTATTCCAGTGGAGTGACATAATTGGAATCTACTTGGCAATGTAGAAACTTGCTCAGGTATGTCATGCACACGAAGAGAAATAGGATAACTCCAACCCAGCAAATTACGGCTCCCTCTCGCCTCTTTTCCACATCCCCCCACCCCAACACCACCCCCATCAGTCTATCCTTAATCAGCAAAGTAAATAAAGTTATCAACAGTCCTATCAGACTGATTTTTAATTTCTTTCTCCCCCATGAGATTTGGGTGTCACTGGCTAGGCCACTAGTTATTACCCATCCCTAGTTGGCCTTGAGAAGGTGGTGATGAGCTGCCTTCTTAAACCGTTGCAATTCATTTGGCACGGATATACTTGTACTCTCAATGCTTTCAGTGAGGAAGTTCCAGGATTTAGACCCCAACAGTGAAATATTTCCAAATCAAGATGGTGAGTGGTTTGAAGGAGAATTTTAGGTAGTGTTGTTCCCATTTATCTACTGACCTTGCCCTTCGAGGTGGTAGTGGTCATGGGTTTGGAAGGTGCTACCTAAGGAACCACGGTGAATTTCTGCAGCACATTGTGTCAATAGTACACAGTGCTGCTACTGAGCATCGGTGAGTCAGTATTCATGGATGTGGTGCCAAGCTAGTCAATGTTAAACCTGAAAATGTTGATGGTGATCAATTCAATGATGGCAATATCACTTGATGTGAAGTTGGTCATGCTTAGATTCTTTCTTGCTGGAGACCACCTGCTCAATGACTCACTGTTTTAAAGTTCCTCCAGAACCATTCAGCTTCTTAACTCAAAGCCCTTTTCAAACATGCACCAATGAATCAAACTCAAGATGGGAACCATTCTAAAGAATGTTAGGTTTGATTGGTTTTGTCCATTTCTATCTCTGCAGATGCTGCCAGACCTGCTTAGTTTCTCCAGCACTTCCTCTTTTTACCATTCACTGGAAATGGAAATTGATCAGCCATATAAATACTGCAGCTTCAAGAGCAGTCTAGCAGCTGGAAATTCTGCACTGAGTAACTCACACACAACTCCTCAAAGTCAATCCACTATCCACAAGGCACATGAAGAGTGTGATAGAATACTCTCCACTTTCTTGAATGAGTGCAGTTCCAACAACACTCAAAAACCTCAACATCATCCAGGACAAAACAGCCTGCTTGACTAGCTCACAACCTAATACCTTCAACATACACCAAGTGAATTTATCCTTCAGAAAGCCAGGATAGACGCGAGAAGCTGAATGACCTTCTTCTATCAGTAACCATTTTATGATTTCCAACAGAGTTTATCCATTAGGCCGTTGTTAGTACTGGGCGATATTGCTTTTTAAATGCTGGTTTGTTCCATTAGTTCATTTTGAATTGCTTTGACAACCATGCAGAATGAAGAGCTAAAAGAAATTAAGAATCTAATCTCTGGTGGAAACAAGGTAGTGCAGGAGACACCATCTCAAAATTAAGACTCAGACAGGAATTCATTGAAGCATCTTACTACTAAGAACAATAAGCTTCATGATTTTCTGCATTTTTCAGCCTTTTCTTGTTGACAATGTTCAACAAAGTTCCAAATTTTGATAACTTAGACAGAGTGCAGTGCACTGTCCCTTTCCTTTGATGTTCATACTGCAGAATTAATGATTATTCAACATGTCCTCAAACAACTCCAATTTAAAAAAATTCTCACACACATTCTCAAATCTCTTGTATTTATTTGCCTTCTTCACTCTGTTACTTCCACATGTTCTGTAACCATGCAGAATGGTGATGGCTGACAGAAAAAAAAACTTCAGAAGAATGGAATCATGCAAGCTCCTTGATATTTTGTATGAGTTTGTCATCAAATTATGGGATGTTATTGATGCAAAAAACTTAAATCAGAACTGGATATGTTGGTGATGTCATGGCAATGTCACTGGACCAATAATCCAGAATGGTAAAAACAATGACTGCAGATGCTGGAAACCAGATTCTGGATTAGTGGTGCTGGAAGAGCTGAATTGCTGTGCTCTTCCGACAATAATCCAGAATGGTAGGCGAGCATTCTGGCAACACTGGTTTGAATTCCGCCACAGTGAATGATGAAATCCTAACAGTCACCATGTAACCACTGTCAATACAAACCTGTGTGGTTCACTGGTGTCCTTTGGGGAGGGAAATCAGCCATTCTTACTCAGTATGGCCTAATTGTGACTCCAGGTCTGCAACTATGTGACTGATTCTTAACTGCCCTGGGCAATTAGGGATAGTCAATCACTGCTTTTCCAGCTGGCTACACCCACATCCCATGAACAAAACAATTGAAAAATACAAGAATAGCCAATTCAATGGACAGACAAGAATGTGATTTGTCGTGAGGGATAACTTTGAAACCAAATAGGAGATTCAAAGTGGGCCATTTTCATGATGTCATAATGAAAATCTTACAGAATGAATTCAACAATTTTTTTCCATCCGATGCAGAAAACAATTAATTTACGGATCTTGAAATATTTTGTTTAAAGGCATACAATTAAAGTATTCAATATACTGCTGTTCATATTAAATTAATGTCTTTTTTCTCACATTTAAAAATGATGACCAACCCCACTGACACTTCGAATCTCATACCAAGAAAAACAAAAGTTAAATCAGAATTAAGTATCTTTGGCAAACAAATTTTGTAAAGAATCCTAACCTTGAAAGTTGGTATTCACCAGCTTTTGAACACAGGTACATGAAGGCTGACCACTTTTACAATTTACAAATAATCTAACGTTTGGTTAAAATTATTAATGTGACTCATTAAATTAGTTCATTGAGCAATTCGACATCTCAGAACAACTCAAGATTTCTAAGTTGTCCCCCACCTTGTTAGAACCATCTTGAGGCTCCATAGATATAGTTGTACACAAACATTTATGGCAAAAAAGAAGTTTTAAATACTACCAGCAATCGAGTCAGCCTATTCTAATAGAAGAGTTCAATAGGTATATGAATTTACTTTTCTCTTCTCAGATGCAATTAATCCTATGCCAAATGTTCAGTTTCTTCAAGTTCTCCTGAACTAGTCCTTGTTGAACTAAAAGTTGAGACTCAACTTTTTTTTATTTCATCATGCATCTTTTAAAGAGCAATTGTATTTCTGTGAAAATGCTTAAAAACATAATAATTTTTAAAGAAGCCTTAAAATCACTTCAGATTCAGGAACTTAAAATTTCAAGTTTTGGAAATTTAAAAAATTGGTTCAACATTTTCTCTTGATAGCTTCAATACACAAACATTCCGAGAGCATTGGGATCATTACCCCCTACAAAGAACCATGGTTAAAAGAGGAAGAGAGGATTAGGTAGAAAATTCCAGAGCACGAGCTGAGGCAGTTCTGGAAAATCTCCAAGTATTTGTGAAATAAAAAGGTACTAAATCACCTCTGAGTGGTGAAAACAGAAACTCACTTCTACAAAGTGGTTCAGCTTTCATTGAATTTACAAACAATAAAAGGAAACAGTGTTAGCTGATCTGTCATGTTACCTTACTACAACAAGGTAATGAGATTAGGCACAGAATCTCTGTGCGTGATTTAATGGTTGGTCGGTGAGTTAAAGAACAAAGATCAGGCCCTTCAACCCACCAAGCCGGTGCTGATACATGACAACTTTCTAAACTAAAACATTTTGTCCCTATACAGTCTGTATATCTCTATTCCATACATCGGTCAAGATGCCTCTTAAACACTGTTATTGTATCGGTTTCTACCACCTCTTCTGGCAGTGCATTCCATGTACATTACCCTGAGTAAAAAAACTTGCCTCTCACATCTCCTTTAAACTTAACTTCCTTTACCTTAAAGGAATGTTCCCTCCTAAATGACATTTCTACCCTGGGAAACAGACTATACATTCGTTTCATCATTTTTAAAACTTCTATCAGGTCGTCCTTCAGCTTCTGACATTCAAGCGACCCCAAGCAGCTTGTCCAGTCTCTGCTCAAAGCTAAAACCCTCCAAACAAGACAACAACCTGGTAAACCATTTCTACATCCTCTCCAAAGCCTCCAGATCCTTCTGGTAGTGTGATCAGAACTGTACATAATATTTCAAAAGGTGGCCCATAAAATTCCATACAGCTGCAGCATGACTTGTCAATTTTTATACTCTATGTCCTGATGAATGAAGGTAAGCATTGCATAAGCTTTCTTGATCATCTCATTCTTGTTGTGCTATTTTCAGGGAACTGTGGGCTTGATCATTCTCTGCATGTTGATGTTTCTCAGGGTTCTGCCATTTACTGTATAAATCCCTCCTGTGTTAGATCTCCCAAAATACATCACCTCACATTTGTCTGGATTACATTCCAACTTCCATTTCTGTATCTATATCCTGCTGTATCCTTTGGCAATCCTCCTCACTATCTGCAGTTCCCCAAATCTTTGTGTTATTCACAAACTTAATCAGACCACCAATATTCATATACAAACAACAGGGGTTTGCAAGGTTTGTAGCTCAGGTTGAGGTTTAGGGTGTAGGTTTGCTCGCTGAGATGTAGGTTTGATATCCAGACGTTTCATTACCTGGCTAGGTAACATCATCAGTGGCGACCTCCAAGTGAAGCGAAGCTGTTGTCTTTCTCCTGGATGGGGTTCCTGTGGTTTGTGGTGATGTCATTTCCTGTTCATTTTCTGAGGGGTTGATAGATGGTATCTAGATCTATGTATTTTGTTTATGGCATTGTGGTTGGAGTGCCAGGTGTTCGTGTATCCTGGTGGCTAATGTTCTTCCTGTTTGTCCTGCGTATTGTTTGTGGCAGTCCTTGCATGGAAATTTGTAGATGACGTTGGTTTTGTCCACGGGTTGTACTGGGTCTTTTTTTTTAAAGGAAGAAAGTTAGCCACCAGGATACACGAACACCAGCTAGCCACAAAAAGACACGACCCCCTCTCCCTCGTAGCCCTACACACGGATGAAAAAAACCACCATTTTGACTGGGACTACACATCTATCCTGGGACAGGCCAGGCAAAGACATGCCAGAGAATTCCTAGAGGCCTGGCACTCCAACCACAACGCCATAAATTTTTTATATTGTCATGCCCTAGTTTATCAACATACCTCTCACAAGAATCAGCATCCACTATGCCCTTTTCATTTGTGAATACCAATGCGAAGTACTCATTTAGGACCTCACCCACATACTCCAGTTCCATGGATAAATTCATTCCTTGGTCCTTCAGTGGGCCTACCCATATAAAAAGCCATGGAATTTTCCTTAATCCTGTTTGCCAAGGACATTTCATGGTCCGTTTTAGCCCGCCTAACTCCTTGTTTAGATTCTTTCCTGGTTTCTTTATTTTCTTCGAGGGTTCTGTCTATTTTCAATTACATTGGTAAAGACATGAGAATAGTCTGCTTGTTTCCTCTCCAACAATGCCAGTTGAAGGAGGGTAAAGGTGCGACAAAACCATAAATACCGTAAAAAAAGGTACAGGCAGATAGATTACTGATTAACAAGGGAATCAAAAGGAAATCAAGAGTGGATCAAAACTTGGGCTGGAGGCAACAATCAGATCAGCCATGATCTTACTGAATAGTGGAGCAAGTTCAAAATGCCAAATAGTCTACTTTATTCATATATTTATGTGACAGAATAAAAAAAAGTTACAGCATAGAGGGAAGCCATAGAAGGAAGAAGGCACTCCAACTGACCATTACAACTTAGTCCTATTTGCCTCTTCCCCCTACCTTTGCACATTGTTTCTATTCAAATAACCATCCAATACCATCCAATGTGGGCGGCACGGTGGCACAGTGGTTAGCACTGCTGCCTCACAGCGCCAGAGACCTGGGTTCAATTCCCGCCTCAGGCGACTGACTGTGTGGAGTTTGCACATTCTCCCCATGTCTGCGTGGGTTTCCTCCGGGTGCTCCGGTTTCCTCCCACAGTCCAAAGATGTGCAGGCCAGGTGAATTGGCCATGCTAAATTGCCCATAGTGTTAGGTAAGGGGTATGGGTGGGTTGCGCTTCGGCGGGTCGGTGTGGACTTGTTGGGCCGAAGGGCCTGTTTCCACACTAAGTAATCTAATCTAATCTAATCTAAACCCCCTTGAATACTTCAACTGAACATGCTTTGACCAGGGTTATGCATTCCAGAAATGTGCCACTGGTGAGAAAATGTTTTTTCTCTCATCACATCTGATCCTTTTGCAAAGCGCTTTCAATTTGTGCCCACTCAGTCTTAAGGCTCATAAAACAACATCTACTCTAATCAGCTCCCTCACAATTTTGTGAATGTCTATCAGATCTCCAAGGAGAACAGTCTCAACTTCTCCAATCTATCCTCTGAACTGAAGTTAATCATCCCTGGAACCATGTAAATCACTAGCTAATTTACATTTCAGTTGAGGGATTAGCATCACTCAAGAGTATAGTAGAGGATCATCTTTGCAATGACCCAACAGGAAAATGTCAAAGTTAAACTAAATAGTTTAAACTGAAGCTCAGCTCATAATACCTGAGTAATGACTGGGATAATGTTATTAAAATGGCAAAGCAGAGGGAGGAATCTCTGAAATGTATTCAGAAGAACTTCCACTTTCAATGAGGCATTGCTAGATCAGCCAGGGAATGAGATGAACTAATGCAACAATGTTTTATGTGAAAATATTCACCTGAGAGGGATAATTGCATCATAAGGATTAGATTCTTAATGGAGAAGAATAGGGGACAACTGAAAGAAAAACCTCTTAAGTGGACAACCCCTTATTCTGAGATTATGCCCTCCAGTCCGAGACTCTCCCACAAGGGGAAACAACATCTCTGCATCTACCCTGTCAAGACACTTAAGAATCTTTTTACTTGTTGTCAGAAGAGGTTTAAGGTTTTCAGAAACTGGTGCCAAAAGGAGCTGTCAAATCTTACCTTAAGAGCCTCAATTTTTTTGCGCTTTAGCTCAGCCTCATCGCTAGATTCTTGTCCATCTGAACCATCACTGTCGCACTGAAAACCAGATATGGATAAAATGAATAAACTAGTGTGTTACACTCCAAAATATTAAGCTATCTTAATTACATTAATAACAGCTTATTGATTCTGTAACACAAGCTATTAAGCATATACTTGGCTTCTGAGCAGTAAGTATTCTTAACATACACACACTTTTTGACTTAGTGGCTGACAATAATATGACATCTTAAAGACTACTTCCCTGTAATGTTATCAGACAAAATTCAGTACCTAGTCATGCAAGAAACTGTTTTGACTAAAGGTTTAATTTGAGAGGTAGATTTGAAAGTGTGTACATGCGCATGTGTGCCTTAAAAGGACAAGTGAAAAGTAAAGGTGCACAAAAGGATGAAGGCAGCAATTATCAATCTTCGGGGTTGCTTAACTGAAGGTGCGCCACTAATTCTATATGCCCAAACTAAACTATCACAACCACTTGCCTGAAGTTATTTAAGGATGGACACAAGATGTTCTGTGGCTTTGGTCATTGCTGACAGGAGTAGCTGCTTGAGTCCAGGAGAAAGAAAGAGTTTACCAAGGAAATGTATTTGCCTTGTGAAATTAATTGATAAAAGAGTGCCCTATTTTCAGAGTATTGGTGCAGCATGCATTTCAGGAACAAAAGTCAAAAAGGTGACAGGCTGATATCAGCATTTTGGGATACAGTTGTGGACACAATCTTATGAAAGAAGAAAATCATTCAGTCTGATAACATCAAATGCCTGAGGTTGGGTTCCACTGTTTTATAGTTATTTAGCCAAACACCTCTTGAATTGAGTACAATGATCAAAAGCAAATAAAGTGTGACCACAGGCATAAGAAATCCAATGACAGAAATATGACATGCAGTTTGGTTAAAATCTGATGAAAAGTAGACTACGTGCTGAACCATCTAAATAACTCATCATGGCCAATGAGACTGCCATAGTGTTAAAGGTTTAGATGGAGAGGAATTTCTTAAGTGTGTACAAGGCAATTTTTTGATTCAATATGTGGATGTAAAGGTGCAAAACTTGACCTACTCTTGGGAAATAAGGCAGGGCAGGTGACTGAGGTGTCAGTGGGGGAGCACTTTGGGGCCAGTGACCATAATTCTATTCGTTTTAAAATAGTGATGGAAAAGGATAGACCAGATCTAAAAGTTGAAGTTCCAAATTGGACGAAGGCCAATTTTGACGGTATTAGGCAAGAACTTTCAAAAGCTGATTGGAGGCAGATGTTCGCAGGGATGGCTGGAAAATGGGAAGCCTTCAGAAATGAGATAACAAGAATCCAGAGAAAGTATATTCCTGTCAGGGTGAAAGGAAAAGCTGGTAGGTATCTAGGGAATACTGGATGACTAAAGAAATTGAGGGTTTGGTTAAGAAAAAGAAGGAAGCATATGTCAGGTATAGTCAGGATAGATCGAATGAATCCTTAAAAGAGTATAAAGGAAGTAGGAGAATACTTAAGGGGAAATCAGGAGTCAAAAAGGGGACATGAGATAGCTTTGGCAAATAGAATTAAGGAGAATCCAAAGGGTTTTTACAAATATATTAAGGACAAAAGGGTAACTAGAGAGAGAATAGGGCCCCTCAAAGATCAGCAAGGCGGCCTTTGTGTGGAGCCACAGAAAATGGGGGAGATACTAAATGAATATTTTGCATCAGAATTTACTGTGGAAAAGGATATGGAAGATATAGGCTGTAGGGAAATCGATGGTGACATCTTGCAAAATGTCCAGATTACAGAGGAGGAAGTGCTGGATGTCTTGAAAAGGGTAAAGGTGGATAAATCCCCAGGACCTGATCAGGTGTACCCGAGAACTCTGTGGGAAGCTAGAGGGGAGATTGCTGGGCCTCTTGCTGAGATATTTAGAACATAGAACATAGAACATAGAAGAATACAGCGCAGTACAGGCCCTTGGGCCCTCGATGTTGCGCCGATCCAAGCCCACCTAAACTACACTAACCCACTATCCTCCATATACCTATCCAATGCCCTCTTAAATGCCCATAAAGAGGGAGAGTCCACCACTGTTACTGGCAGGGCATTCCATGAACTAACGACTCGCTGAGTGAAGAACCTACCCCTAACATCAGTCCTATATCTACCCCCCCTTAATTTAAAGCTATGCCCCCTTGTAATAGCTGACTCCATACGCGGGAAAAGGTCCATACTGTCTACCCTATCTAACCCCCTAATCATCTTGTACACCTCAATCAAGTCACCCCTAAACCTTCTTTTCTCTAGTGAAAACAGCCCCAAGTGCCTCAGTCTTTCCTCATACGATTTTCCTTCCATACCAGGCAACATCCTGGTAAACCTCCTCTGCACCCGTTCCAATGCCTCCACATCCTTCCTATAGTATGGCGACCAAAACTGCACACAATATTCCAGATGCGGCCGTACCAGAGTCTTATACAACTGCATCATGACCTCAGGACTCCGGAACTCAATTCCTCTACCAATAAAAGCCAGTACGCCATATGCCTTCCTCACCGCACTATTTACCTGGGTGGCAACTTTCAGAGATCTGTGTACATGGACACCAAGATCCCTCTGCTCATCCACACTACCAAGTATCCGACCATTAGCCCAGTACCCCATCTTTTTGTTATTCTTCCCAAAGTGAATCACCTCGCACTTAGCTACATTGAATTCCATCTGCCACCTTTCTGCCCAGCTCTGCAGCTTCTCTATATCCTGCTGTAACCTGCCACATGCTTCCTCACTGTCAACAACTCCTCCGACTTTGGTATCATCCGCAAACTTGCTCACCCAACCTTCTAACCCCTCTTCCAGGTCATTTATAAAAATGACAAACAGCAATGGTCCCAAAACAGATCCTTGCGGAACACCGCTAGTGACGGCACTCCATGAAGAAACTTTGCCATCAACTACTACCCTCTGTCTTCTTCCATCCAGCCAATTCCTAATCCAAACCTCCAACTCACCCTCAATGCCATATCCCCGTATTTTCTGCAGTAGCCTACCATGGGGAACCTTATCAAACGCCTTACTAAAATCCATATATACCACATCTACCGCTTTCCCCTCATCAACCTCCTTCGTCACCTTTTCAAAGAATTCAATAAGGTTTGTGAGGCACGACTTGCCCTTCACAAAACCATGCTGACTATCCTTGATCACATTATTCCTATCCAGATGTGCATAAATCCTATCCCTTACAATTCTCTCTAAGACTTTGCCCACAACAGAAGTGAGACTCACCGGCCTATAGTTACTAGGGCTATCCCTACTCCCCTTTTTGAACAAGGGAACCACATTTGCTATCCTCCAGTCTTCTGGCACTACTCCTGTAGACAAATATCCTGTAGATATTTGTATCATCAATAGTCACAGGTGAGGTGCCGGAAGACTGGAGATTAGCAAACATGGTGCCACTGTTTAAGAAGGGCAGTAAAGACAAGTCAGGGAACTATAGACCGGTGAGCCTGACCTCGGTGGTGGGCAAGTTGTTGGAGAGAATCCTGAAGGTCAGGATGTACATGTATTTGGAAAGGCAAGGAGTGATTAGGGATAGTCAACATGGCTTTGTGTGTGGGAAATCATGTCTCACAAACTTGATTGAGTTTTTTGAAGAAGTAACAAAGAAGACTGATGAAGGCAGAGCAGTAGATGTGATCTATATGGACTTCAGTAAGGCATTCGACAAGGTTCCCCATGGGAGACTGATTAGCAAGCTTGGATCTCATGGAATACAGGGAGAACTAGCCATTTGGATACAGAACTGGCTCAAAGGTAGAAGACAGAGGGTGGTGGTGGAGGGTTGTTTTTCAGACTGGAGTCCTGTGACCAGTGGAGTGCCACAAGGATCGGTGCTGGGTCCACTACTTTTTGTCATTTACATAAATGATTTGGATGCGAGCATAAGAGGTACAGTTAGTAACTTTGCAGATGACACCAAAATTGGAGGTATAGTGGAAAGCGAAGAGGGTTACCTCCGATTACAACAGGATCTGGACCAGATGGGCCAATGGGCTGAGAAGTGGCAGATGGAGTTTAATTCAGATAAATGTGAGGTGCTGCATTTTGGGAAAGCAAATCTTAGCAGGACTTATACACTTAATGGTAAGGTCCTAGGAAGTGTTGCTGAACAAAGCGACCTTGGAGTGCAGGTTCATAGCTCCTTGAAAGTGGAGTTGCAGGTAGATATGATAGTGAAGGCTTTTGGTATGCTTTCCTTTATTGGTCAAAGTACTGAGTACAGGAGTTGGGAGGTCATGTTGCGGCTGTACAGAACATTGGTTAGACCACTGTTGGAATATTGCGTGCAATTCTGGTCTCCTTCCTGTCGGAAAGATGTTGTGAAACTTGAAAGGGTTCAGAAAAGATTTACAAGGATGTTGCCAGGGTTGGAGGATTTGAGCTACAGGCGAGGGCTGTTTTCCCTGGAGTGTCGGAGGCTGAGGGGTGACCTTATAGAGTTTACAAAATTATGAGGGGCGTGGATAGGATAAATAGGCAAAGTTTCTTCCCTCGGGTCAGAGAGTCCAGAACTAGAGGGCATAGGCTTAGGGTGAGAGGGAAAAGATATAAAAGAGACCCAAGGGGCAACGTTTTCACGCAGAGGGTGGTATGTGTATGGAATGAGCTGTCAGAGGAAGTGGTGGAGACTGGTACAATTGCAACGTTTAAGAGGCATTTGGATGGGTATGTGAATAGGAAGGGTTTGGAGGGATATGGGCCGGATGCTGGCAGGTGGGACTAGATTGGGTTGGGATATCTGGTCAGCATGGATGGGTTGGACTGAAGGGTCTGTTTCCATGATGTACATCTCTATGACGCTATGAGAAGAATCAATTTCACTCTCATGTGCTCAGATGCCACTTGAGTGAGTGAGTGAGAGCGAGAGAAGGGAGAGAGCAAGAGAAAGCGGGGAGGGAGAGTCAACATGGTCAATAAAAATTCACAGGATGTGTTTGTTGCTGGATGGCCCAGTACTGATTGCCTACTCCCAATTGCTCTCAAGAAGACAGGAATGGTTTAATGTTTCCTTGGGCTGCTGCTGTCCTTGGGTGTGTCAGTATATCCACAGTGCTTACAAAAGTTTTTGGAAAGAGGGAGCTGTTCAAACACAGGGTTGTTCAGAAAAAGATTAGTTTAATGCACCCCTCAAAATTGTTATAGATGTTTGATCCAGCTTTTCCAATAATTTACTTGAACAGGTTTTAAGCTGTTCATTTTTAAGAGACAACATCCTAATTAATAACTTATCCACTTTCCACATTTGAAAATTCCAAATGACCATTTCAAGAAAATCTTTCCAAAGCCAATACAGACAGCAACCAAATTACAGCTTTCAAGAAGTAGGAATAAGAGTATACCTTCTCTCCTCTAAGTTTTGCTTTAATTTCTTGTCGTTCATTGAAGTTCTGAAGTCGTATTTGTCGGAGTCTTGCCAAGTACTCCTAGTGACATGAACACATATCAGTCCAGAACTTGTGCCTCCACAGCTTTGAGAACAACTTATTCCATTGCCTGAATGCTTTTTTCCACATTAAAAAAAACTTTCATGCTATAATTGACAATATAAAGGCAGAATGGGAACATTGTGAATTTGTTTGATTACTGCTCAAACATCTGACTTGCTTTTATATTTTCCATTCCTCTGGTCACGAAGGGCCACTTTTGAGTTCTACACATTTTTCTTGCAACATTGACAAAAGCAAATGAGCAAAAGAACCCACTGCAATTTGCAATGACGATTCTCCTTCTAATTCAGCCACCTGCTACAGGAACAAGTGGTCAAAAAAAAAAGAGCATTACCCTACTGATCCAAAGGGATGGGATCTTCAAAACCTAAGCGGCTATCACCTTCAGTTCAACTGAGAAACTGTAAAAAAAATCCAAATTGATCTGGCTAAGAGATGTACACATCAAGCAACACTGGGACTTGAATCCAGTATCAGGAGGAACACAGAATTCCTGACCTTTGCTGATCTTGCGTGCATGCTAACCTGGATATCAATCAAGTAAGTCTCGGCAAATAGGTACATCAAAGCTTCAACTCAAAAACCTTGCAAAAGTTCTCCAGTTTTACTTTCGACATCAGAGTAACTTGCAAATTGACAACAAGACTTTCATTTATGCATGAATGAAGAAATGCCCACTCATATCTAATTACGTCTTTAAAAATTCAACGATTTGATAAATTCTGCAATTGTGTCATTCTTTACAATGGAGTCCATCATTCAGTTTCAAGGTAATTTTGATTGAAAACCAGAATCAGAAAGAAAATCATGCAAAGCAGGAACTACAGTTATGCAACACCAACACTTACAAGGAAGGAATCAACCAAGTATCACCAAATAATCAAACACTAATTCAAAGCCACTCAACAATTTATGAAAAATATAAATAAACATTTAAAAAGAATAAAAAGTGATAGCTGGACCACCATAAAACCAAAAAAACTAGCAGCAAACAATTGAAAACAAAACCTAAAGAATATGTCTTTTTAAAAGAAAATCTGAATTTTCACTTGTCAGCCAAACTTCATGATGGCATACTGGTAAACTTCATAGCCAAGAGAATAGTCCATTTGGCCAAGAAAGCAATTGGCCAGCTTTGTCTTCGTAATCCCAATGCTCTCCCTATCTCTTAGTGCCATTAATTCTCATGTAATTAGTGATATTCCTTTTCAACTAACTCTGCAATGACATGCCATGATAATGTAGTTTGCATTCTTATAAATCTGCATTTGAAAGTCTGTTGGAATTCACAATTCAGCAGCTTTACAGAAACTCTAAGATTACATTCCTTTGTTCTGACATCCACACAAGTTAGACAGAAGTCATTCCCCATCTGTTCGGTAACCAAGGCTTTTGATTATTTGAACAGCTTTACAGAACCATACAATCAAATTCATACAGCACAGAAACAGACCCTTAGATTAGATTAGATTACTTACAGTGTGGACACAGGCCCTTCGGCCCATCAAGTCCACATCGCCCTACCCATACCCCTTACCTAACACGACAGGCAATTTAGCATGGCCAATTCACCTGACCTGCACATCTTTGGACTGTGGGAGGAAACCGGAGCACCGGGAGGAAACCCACGCAGACACGGGGAGAACGTGCAAACTCCACACAGTCAGTTGCCTGAGGCGGGAGTTGAACACAGGTCTCTGGCGCTGTGAGGCAACAGTGCTAACCACAGTGCCACCGTGCCCCCCACGCCCACACGTGCCACCCTTAGGTCGAACCAGTCTACGCAGATCATGTTCCCAAACTAAAGTAGTCCCACCTGTCTGCTCTTGGCCCATATCATTCCAAACCTTTCCTATTCATGAATCTGTCTAAATGTCATTTTAAATGTTCTAACTGTATCTGCATCCGCCACTTTCTCTGGCAGTTCATTCCACACACAAACCACAATGTAAAAAGACCACCACTCATATCCTGTTTTAAACTTTCGCGTATTACCTTGAAAAACATGCCCACAAGTTTTGAACTCCACCACCTGGGTAAAAGACCCTGGTCATTCACCTTATCTATGCCACTTGTGATTTTAAAATCCTCAATAAAAGGTCACCCTGCAACCTCCAACACTCCACTGAAAAAAGTCCCAGTCTTTCCAGTCTGTTTTCATAACTCAAACCCTCCATTCCTCGCAACATCCTGGTTAACCTTTCCTGAACCCTCTCAAGCTAAATAATATCCTTCCTATAAGAGGGCAAACAGAACTGCACACCATAAAGGTATTCCCTGCTTTTCAAACGTTTGCTTTTCACAATTTTGCTTTTACGAAAGAGCTACATTAGTACCTGTTTTCATGAATCCAAAGAGGATTTTCGCTTTTCTGATAAAGATGGCGATATTTTTTTCCCATATAAATCATGCATCTTTGCTTTATGCCATTTTTGCCTTGCGAAAGATTTTCTGGGAATACTCTACTTTCAGACAGCAGGGGTTACCTGTACTCCAGAAGAGGCCTCACCAACATCCTGAACAATCTCCACAGGAAATCCCAACTCCTACACTCAGCTGTTTGAGCAGTGAAGGCACACATGCTTAATGCTTTCTTAACCAGCTATCTACGTGCGATGTTAATTTCCAAAAATTATGAACCTGAATCCCTACAACACTATTCTTGGATTACTCCTTCATGTTCTCATCTCCAGGAAATAGAACCTAAATTTTCACATTAGGTCTGATCAGTACACTATGCATCTTACTGTACTTCACACAACCCCTACAGTGTGGACGCAGGCCATTTGGCCCATCAAGTTCACACCGACCCACTAAGCATCCCACCCAGATCCACCCTCTACACGAATAACCCTGCATTACCCATGACTAATCCATCTAGCCTGCATATCTCTGTCCACCATGGGCAATTTAGCATGGCCAATACTCCTAACCTACAGAACTTTGGACTGTGGGAAGAAACTGAAGCACCCAGTGGAAACCCACGCAGACATGGGGAGAACGTGCAAATTCCACACAGGGTGGAATAGAACCCGGATCGCTAGAGCTGAGAGGCAGCAGTGCTAATCACTGAGCCACCACGCCACACTTTACTTGCTCAATTTTATATAAAGCAAATCTCAAAATTAGGCCCAGCACCCAGAGTCTACTGATATGTTTTCTGTCTGCAAGGTATTGTCTAAGATTCAAGTAACTGGATGCCAAAAATGTTTTGTTCATCTATCCTACTGGGGTTCCAGTGTATTTTAATAGCAAATTGGGAAATGAATCAGCTCACATTCATATTATTCAGTAATCTTTTTGGCTAATCTCTTACCTCCATCAGCAACCTATTGAAATTTTCTGCTGCTTTGTCATAAGATCCTCCACTTGAATTCAACATCAACTAATATAAACTCTTTGACATCCAAGTGAAGTGAAAAGTGGAAATTCCAGCTCCAGTGAGCAATATTACTTCTCACTATCTCAGCAGGTTTTCTTAATCCAATTTTCCACTTCTTACCTCTTCACCAATTTCCTGACCCTATCAAAGTTCTATCTAATTCCATGCTTCTCAATCTTGATATTTTTTAAAACTTGCAAATGGAAACTCACAAATAACTTAGAACATTTATCCAACCTCAAAGGTGACTGAAATGTCACATTTCATAAGCCATTAAAATTTGTCTAATTGGTTTGATTGGAAGTACAGGACTATGCAGTTATCTGTTGAAATTCTCAGAAAAATGAAATCTTCAAGTGAGTTTTTTTTTGTTCTTACATCTGTTCACTAGACGGGTAACAGTGGGACAACAATGTCCAGTTTGCACCAAGAGGGAGATCAAGGATATCAATAGGGAGGCCAGAAAACTTGCAAAGAAACCTGCAAGGGTGGCGATATGCAATCCCTGCCCTTTTTAATTCCAGAGTATCACGAACATAATATACCCCAATTCCTGCCGGGGAACAAACCAATAGTCTGGCGAGTGATAGGAAGAAGAATTAGCCAAGCATCCTTTCTGAATGGTCTGTAGCGAGTGGATGGAAATGGAGAGACACCTAGTTACGTCTAGTGCCTCAGGAGAAACTAGTTAGCTCCAGTACCTGTCGGGGAAGCTGGTGGCGTCATGGCTATATCATTTGACTGGGAATTCAGAGGCCTAAGGTATGCTCTACGGACATGGGTTCAAATCCCACCATTGTAGCTGATGGAATTTAAATTGAGCTTGTTAAATCTGGAATTGAAAGTGACTTTCAGAATGGATCAGTAGAAAAACTCACCTATCCAATGTGACACAAGTTAAGAACTCTAATCCATTCTCCTGGTTTCTCGGGCTCTGTTGCATCTACTATGACAAGGTGACCTGCCGTGCCAGTGCTTCTGATAGCTCTTTTCCCTCTTCTCTTCCTTCTGCATCATAGTTGCCAGGGCTCATGAACAATGTCCCTTCCATTTCCTGCATTCGTCCTTGGACCTCTTCCTCTCCCTTCATAAATCCATATTTGGATTCTCCTTACATTCACCTTCCACCTTATCAGATCCATTGTTCATCTTCTGATGCCGTAACTGAACACGTCTGACACTCCCCTTCCCTTTCAGCATTCCGAAGGAACCATTCTGTCCACAACACCCTGGTCTAGTCACCAAATCACCCACAACACCACGAATGTATCAACTTCCTTTACTGCACAGCAAAACTGCCATACAATATTTTGTATAGATGCAATTTGGAGGAGAACTGGAAAAAAAAGTTTATTCAGACTTTTAAAAAAATAAATGAAACTCAATATTAAAAACTGAACACCTTTTTCCACTATATTTTGATTATATTTCTGTGGGGTAGCCACTATCTTTGCACTCCCACTGATCCCACCAACTAATTTTGTCTATTCACTAGTTAACCTGTAGGGTTATTCCTTTCTTGTGCACTAATGGAAGGGATGGGGCAGGTTGTTATCTCATCACGGTCAATAGAATTCATTATTTATGTCTCTGTAAGGTCACTCCCATTTAACTTTATTTTTATCACCTGAAATTACACAGAGATTCAACCTGACACCTTCTTGCAACTGGGGTGCCATAACTCCCTTCAAGACATGTTAATACTCCATGATATTACTTTACCCATTTCCTCATGCTTGTGAACAAGTAGAAATTGGGATTTACAATGCACTACCATAATCTCAGCACATCTGAAGCAAATCATAGTTGAAGTAATACATTTTGAAGGTCAGTCACCATTGTTTCTGTATTTCCTTACATTGCAATTTTTGACACAGCAAGGTCACTGAAATATCAAATCAGATAAATTACATCTAGTCTCTCTTCAACATACCCATTGAGAGGTAATTATGGACAAAGACATTGGATGAATCTTATCCTAAACTGTGGCATAGATCTTTTATGTCTGCCTGAAGAGGCAGAAAGAAACTCAATAGATGGTACTCCAGTAGTTACTGAGGCACTGAGATGGATCAGTCTCAATTTGTATTCAAATTTCATTTCTGCGATTCCTGAAAGTAAACTTTCTACTACTGAACCCAAACATATCCTATTCCACACACACACACACGGTGGCTCAGTGGTTAGCACTGCTACCTCACAGCGCCGGGGCCCAAGGTTTGATTCCAGTCTTGGGTGACTGTCTGTGTGGAGTTTGCACATTCTTTCAGTGTCTGTGTGGGTTTCCTCCGGGTGCTCCGGTTTGCTCCCACAGTCCAAAGATGTGCAAGTAAGATGAACTGGCCATACTAAACTGCCCATAATATTAGGGTGCATTCGTCAGAGGGAAATGGGTCTGGGTGGGTTACTCTTCGGAGGGTCGGTGTGGACTGGTTGGGCCGAAGGGCCTACTTCCACACTGTAGGGAATCTAATCATTCTAGCTTTTTTTCCCCCACATAACCCAAATAGTCAAAATATAAATAATGCACAGCAAACTCTTGCATCAACATCCTGTCACTTCTCAAAAATCAAAGTTACAAAAATTATTTCTGTTTTCTTATAACCTTTCCATGAAAGATTTAATCGAAGGAATACATTTCTCTCTAGCCAAATTTCTCCTCTTTAAACTGAAGGTTTAAACTGTCCAAGATCAGTTAACTCAGCACAGAGTGGTAGAATTGAAGCCTTGCTGGTCTGCACGCCTGACTGTGCTTGTTGGAAATACACCTGGATTGTTAAAAGCACAGGCTTGGAGAAGTTAACGAGGACAACAAACGTCAGGATATGAAATTAAATTCTTCCACTAAAACAATTCACTCAAGTTTTGCTTTGTCAAGGCAGAGACAGTTTGAGGTAGCAGCTCCTTTCCAGTCTCCCCATGCTAGTCTCAGTCCCATTAAAGTCAATAATTCATTACAATTACAAAGACAAATTGTCACTTTTATGTTTCCTATTGTGGTAGAGAATATTCTATCAGTGAAGCTGAAGGCATGGTTCTAGGATGACCATTACTGGTTATTTTATCTAGTGTATACATGTTCACCATCAGTAGCTCCTTGAAGGTAGTTCATCAGGAAGACATCAGCTTCATTACTCAAAACAAAAAAGGAGTAACATCAACTGAAAAAAAGAGAACAGTGAAAGATCCCCTTCCACTTCGCTGTACACTTGAAGCACTTCAATATATACCTGCATTGCAAGGAACATTCTGGTGGGTTACAAGGCCCAAATAAATTCTTAGAACACAGGCATACAAAGGAAGCAGGGAATTCTTCCTGTTGACTGGATGTATACTTAAACAGCAGATACGCTGGCAAAAACAGCTCAAAAAGACATGCCACTGACGTTACGAAGATGAGAAACATGCAGGCCTCCTACCTCTTCCTCCTTGCTTCTGGATTTTCCTCTTCCTGTTGAAATGGACCTGCCTCCATAGATAGCTGCCAGGTTTTGCAGAATCCCCTGTTTACCATTCAATGGGTTACATTTAAGAAAATGAGGCGTATGCCAAAAAAGTGCACGCCAAACACAAATTCAATATTTATATGGTCATTGAAAACTAAAATGTAATTTAATACTTTCAGCATGGAATAAAAACAACAATATCATTGCTTCCATAAGAATGCCACCAATCTTTGTTAAAATGTGTTTTAAACCATGTTTAAAACCAACAGCATCAAATTAATATTTACATCTAGGTTTGCGATATTCTAACATTAAGACCCTTGAAGATTTAAGATTTTAAAACAGTATATATAAAAAAAACCTATCTTTTTCTCTGAAAAATGGACAACAAAAAGAAATTTAATTATCTTCAAGGATATTAAATTCAAAGAGACAGATCATCTGTCACCCTAATGCGTCAGCACATGAGTCCCCAAACCTAACAACATATTAACAGGAGTAAGCCATTCAGCCCTTCAAGCTGCTCCGCCATTCAATGGGACCATTGCTGATCATCCTACTCTGTAGCCTGTTCCTGCTTTTGTCCAATACCCTATGATCCTTTTAGCCCGAAGAACACAAGAACTTGTAGGAGTAGGCACTTCAGTCCCTCAAGCCTGCTCCGCCATTTAACAAGATCAGTTGATCTCATCTCTGCCTCAACTCAATTTTCCTGCCTGTGCCCCATAACCCTTTAACCTATTACTAACTAAAATTTGTTGATCTCCTCCTTAAATTTATTCCATGACCCAGTGTTCACCACACTTCGGGGTAGTGAATTCCACAAAATCACAATCCTTTAAGCAAGTAATTTCTCAGCAACCCCACCTCAAATCTGCTATCCCTTAGCCTGAAAGTATAACTTCTCATTCTAGATTGCCCCACAAAGGGAAACATCCACTCCACATCTACTTTGTCGATACCTTTTAACAGCTCGAATTTAACACTTCAATTAGATCTTCTCCCATCTTTCTAAACTCCAGTGAATGCAGGCTGAAACCACTCAATCTCTCCTCATCAGCCTTTTATCTCTGGCATAAACCCAGTGAACCTTCTCTAATGCAACTACAGCTTTCCTCAAGTAAGGGGATCAAAGCTCTACACAGTGTTCCAGGTATGATCTCACCAACGCCTTGTACAATTGCAACATTTCCCAGCTTCTATACTGCATTCTTTCAGGAATAAAAGCCAAATTCAATTTGTTTTCCCTATTTCCTACTCTACTGGCATACTAGCTTTCTGTGAATCTTGAACAAGGACATCCAGATCACCAAAACATTTTGAAGTTTCTCTCTGTTTACATAAGTCGCCTTCTTATTTTCTGACCTGGGATAAGTCACTTATTTCCCTGAAGGTGTACAAATCTGAAATCCTACTCCCTTACATCAGATTTGCTAACAATTAGCATTTTGACTAATTGTTGAGTTAAACCCAATGTATAATTACTACTTTTTTGAAACAGCCAATAACAGTATGCAATCATACAAAGTGGTGCTGTGTCGAATATCTGTATCAGCAGGTATAAATCCACATTATAGATGTGCAAAACTAAGCTGGCTTCCCAGTGGACCCACAACACAAAGGGTCAAATTCACACTGGGTCAGTATTACAAGCTTGATGTAACACTGGAGCTCTACTCTTTCCATGGATCTCAAACACAAGTTTGGATTTGATCAATAAGTTCATTGCAATTGTTATGAAGTATGAAGTATGGAGTACACACCCCAAGCATAAAAACAGCAAATAGAGAACGAAAGAAAAGGAAGAGATGGTGCAGTGGTAATGTCACTAGACTTAGAATCCAAAGGCCCAGGCTAACGTCCAAAGGATGTAGGTTTAAATCATTACAGCGGCTTATGAAATGTAAAATTAGTTTGTCCCAACACTGGGGCAGGAGGTCAAGGTTCAAGTCCCACCTGCCCCAGTATGTCACAACACATCTGAACAGGTTGATTCATAAATATGTTAGGTGCATAACCTGACATTTACCCACATAATATTTCTCATTGGCCTTGTTCTTGCCCACTCTTTAGCCAGCCTGCCTATATCCCTCTGCAGTACACCAGCCAAGAAATTTAACAGTTGGCACCTTACATCATAGTTGAATGTCTGCATGTACAGAGTGGTGATCCAAGTTTCTGAAGTTACAGCACCATCAGGCTGAGGTTCATGTGCTTGATTGACGGGCGGGACAAAGAAGGAGTGGAAAAAGAAGAAAATTAGACAAGATAACCACAATTTCCATTGTAGGGAGTTGCATTTTCCAGCATAAAGCACAAATGGAATTGAATTTGGTTGCAAGGCCTTTCTTCTCACACCTCATTACTATCATTGAGAATTCACCAGGATATTGTCTGGGATAGAGCATTTCAGCAATGGAGAGAGGCTAGATAAACACTGATTGTTTTCTTAAGAGCAGAAAAGGCCGAGGCAGGACCTGGACGGATGTGTTTAAGATTATGAGGGGCATGGACAATGTGGATAGAAAGCAGTATTTTCCTTAGTTGAAGGGTCAATAATTTTAAGGTAAATGGAGGAGGATTTGACAAATTTTTTTTTCAGCAAAAAAAGGGTGTTGGGAATCTGAAATGCACTGCCTGGGAGGGTACTTGAGGCAGTACTTGATGAGCACTTGAAATGTCATAACATTCAAAGCTATGGGTCTAGTGTGGCAAAGTGGGATTAGTATAGATTTAGTGTAAGCTTTGGCAGCACAGAGCTTTCAAAGAATCCCAACAGTGTGGAAGCAAGCCATTCAGCCCAACAAGCCCACACCAACCCCTGAAGAGCATCCCTCCCAACCGATGGGCCAAAGTGGTTCTTCTACACTGTATGAATCTATGATGCTAGATCGCAATTTGAAGCCATATATGTCCAGCCTTACATACCAGGTGATATTTCCCCACTAATGTCACACCCTACACTCTGACTTCTATTGCAATCAGTGTTGGCAGGTGTTCCCTGAACTACCTTGCTCCTGATTGATGATGTAGCGTAAATTCAAATAGCATCAATGCAAATAGTGTTACACTGCTTTATGAACTGTTTGCTTTTGCGATTCATAACTAGTCTAAGATCATGCCTTCAAAACTAACGCAGCTCTGCTAAATTAGTCATCCATATGAACAGCACCCTTCCATGCACATGATTCCTTCATTTCACACCTTAATATAATCCATCCAAGCATACAATTTATTTCCTTTCCCATGTCTTGCATCCGTTAAGCAGGATCTCAATGGATAGATAGATTAATTTCCAGTTTACTTTCAAGCAGGGCAAATCTGCCTCTGAACTGAACAGGATGGTGATTGCATATAGGAGGCGATCTCTTAAAAGACTGCACCCCACAGATATGTTGACAAAACATGTGAGCTCAGGATCTCAAAGCTCTTGAGAAACTCCAACTCAGAATCTCAATGGGATTGGAAATGAAGCAGGACAGAAAAGCAGGCAATAGTGGGCAGCACGGTGGCACAATGGTTAGCACTGCTGCCTCACAGTGCCGGAGACCCGGGTTCAATTCCCGCCTCAGGCGACTGACTGCGTGGAGTTTGCACGTTCTCCCAGTGTCTGCGTGGGTTTCCTCCGGGTGCTCCAGTTTCCTCCCACAGTCCAAAGATGTGCAGGTCAGGTGAATTGGCCATGCTAAATTGCCCGTAGTGTTAGGTAAGGGGTAAATGTAGGGGCATGGGTGGGTTGCGCTTCGGCGGGTCGGTGTGGACTTGTTGGGCACTGTAATGTAATCTAATCTAATCTAATTTTGGTGCCAAAATGGGCGGTTTAGTCTGTGAACAGAAAAGTGGGAGAGAAAATCAAATCGGCCCTTAAAGCCTGCTTCTCCACTTCCTAAGATCATGGCCAACCGGACAGTGGCCTCAACTCCACTTTCCGCCTGTCCTTCAGTCAAGAATGTAATATGGCTTTAAAAATACTCAAGGGTATCATCTCTACTGTGCCATATTTAGACAGTTCCACAGACCCACAACCCTCGGAGAAAAGGGTTCTCATCTCTGTCAAAAACAGGAGACCCTCATTTTTAAAATGTTATTACCGAGTTTTAGTTTTTTTAAAATCAACCTGTTCAGATACAATATAGCACACCACTGGAGCAGGTGGGACATGAACCCAGACTTTCTCGTCGAGAGGCAAGGACATCAAAAAAGCCCCCTTCCTCACATTCTAGATTCCTTGTTAAGTACACGTTTGACACCTAGCTCAAGTTAAAACATCAGCTAGATAGCTCTACACCATCTGATTTCTGGTGTAGAGATCCTGAATTCAGACTATTAACATCAAGCCAAATGAAGTCCTGGAAGATATATTGCTAGGAAGTGGACAGCAACAATTATGAAGCTAAATCCGACATTCGCATTGCACAAGCAGACTGCATACATCTCAATTAAAGAGAGAATCTAACCAACGACCCCAAACATTCAAGGCATAAATCAGGTGTGTAATGGAATACTCTCTACCTGCCTGGATGATTGCAAGAAGCTGGATATCATTCAGGACAAACTAGCCCACTTGATTGGCACCACATACACAAATGTTCAGTCACTCCACCACACAATGCACAACAGCAGCAGTATGTACCTTCTACAAGATGCAGTGCAGAAATTCACCAAAGCTCCTTGGATAGCACCTTCAAACCCACTACCACCTCCATCTAGAAGGACAAGGGTAGCAGATATTTGGGAACACCACAATGTGCAAGTCACTTCAAGTCACACACCATTCTCTCATGAATCTTTATCATCATTCCTTCAGGCATTGGTGGGTCAGAAGCCTGGAACTCCCTCCGTAATGATATTGTGATTGTCCTTACACTCTCAAGGTTAAAACTAGCTCAAGGAGGCAGCTCATTATACTTCTCCAGGGCAATCTGGAATGGGGAATAAATGCTGGCCTAGCAAGTAATACCCACATTCATAAATAAATAAAAACAACATTTCTGGTCAATAGCAATCCACAGAATGTTAATCTTGGAAGGTTCAGTAATGGCGATATTATGGAAATGGCCAATTTATCTTTTACACAATTTTTCAAAATCCATTTGAAGGTAAAAGCTAGACAAAATCACCATAGTCCCAGGGCTGCTCTCTCATTAGAGGGAGAGATGACGAGTATTGGTTTAACCGAAGAGTCACCATGCATCAGGCAAGATGTGAGGTTGAGAAGGTTGGACCTTCATAATAAACTCAGTTGGTGCAGTGTGGTATGTCAAAGGGCGTTGCACTGCAAACCAATGCCTGTAGACCTCCACTATCACAGTACACTCATTTGCTGACTAAACAATGGTTGAAAGTAGAATACAACCAAAGAGTATGATAAAGGCAGCAAAAAGTGGCACACTCTGGTTTTACAATAATATAGTTTATACACCTAGTTTAAACGTAAAGTTTTGATTCACATTTTCTTCGCACAGCTAACAATGGACTGGAACTTTCCTAGCTGAGTTAATGACACCATTATGCACAGAAGTGACAGAAAGTGTATAGCAATGCTCAGAATCTATTGCAAGCATTTTACCACTCATTTGTGTAAATTACAATTGAGATAAATACATCTTATGAGCCATGTTGGTTACAGCATTTGTTAGACTGGTGAATATGGGGCTCAGTGATGTCATATTTTAGTTTAGACATTTACAGATACGTTACTTAAGAAATCACAGTCTAATCATCTTCCTGTCATAATCAAGTTAGAAGTGTCAACATTTGGGACGGGAAATCAATAAAAGTTACAGAAAAATTAACCAAAATAATTATTTGTTTAGAATTTAATGACTGAAAACAGAAGCAAACATATTTCATGCAAAACACAATTTTTCCCAAGTATTTAATGTATGCAGTCCAATATTTAAAATCGAAATATTTGCTAAACAGAAAACACAAATTGCTAAATTTCATTTGCAAAACAATACTTTCCTATCTCTCTCCTGTTTCCAAATTTAACAGGGCATTTGCCTGTTCAAATAACCAGTTTAAAAATTAGCTGCAGTATTTTTACAGAAAATGGTGAATGTTCAAATGCTCATGGTACAGGCAGTAATTCACAGTTCAGCGACCGTCTTCATTTCAAAATAATATGAAATTTGTTACCATGCAGGGAGAAAAAGAAACCTGAAAAAAGGTCTGAGCTCCATTCTAAACTATTCTTATTCAACTTCTTTTAGGCAATGGAGAACTTAAAATAATTGTTAAAACTCACAAAAGCCACAGCAGTACATGCAGTATTGGAGCGTGCAAATATTAATGCCAAAATATGTCACAGGAAACCAATGCTGCTATTCTGTTATAAAAAGAAACAGAAACATCAGAAATAGTCTGCAGATCAAGCAGCATTTCTTAGGTAGAAACAGAGCTAATGTTTTATGACAAGATTAAACAGAAGGAGGTGATATCGGAGGACTGGACAACTGAATCCCTCAAGCTCTGTAATTCAATAAGATCGTGGTTGATCCGATTGTGGTCTCATCTCTACTACCCCACCTCACAACCTCTGATACCCTTGTTAGTCAAGAATCCATCTACGTCCACCTAACAATATTATAAATGGTGCTGCTCTGGGAAAGAAAGAGAGCTCCAAAGTCTCATGTCCTCCCAAACAAATTCTCATCTTATTTTGGCAAGCACCCCTTTTTTTTTTTTAAATGATATTTTATTTCCTCAGAATGAACAAAACCTCTGACACTGCTGTTTTTCTTTTACCCCACACCACTGCCTGACAGCAGTAATGCTTACTTTTAGCACCCTGTTTTAAAAAATGTCTCCCCTAGTCCGTTATTAAGGAGATACATGTTAATCATTTCTCTCCACAGATCCTGCCTGAAATGCTGAGGATTTAAAACCATTTTTTGTTTGTATTTCAGAGTTCCAACATTTGTTTATTTTTTGCTTTTGTAAAATATTGTTAGAGGCACTTACAATCTTAGCAAAGTTATAATCAACAACTTAAAATGTTCTTTTCTCCCTCAAAAGCAGCTTGGATACTTTAACTTAAAATTAAAGTTTCTGGGTTTGAATTCCATCACATTTGTCGGATTTGATGACAATTTGTTAGCATTTGCCAGAGGCACCACAATTAAAGCTTAGTTCAAAATAGAAGTTGATGCAACATCCAGGGCAATATTACATACCCTCAACAGTTTTTTCTTAATTTGTACTTAGAGCGAAATAACACATTTTAGAATGACAATACGGTATCTTAACGCACTTGCATTCTGCCAAATGACTCCAGCTCAGATTCTTCAAATCGAGGAGACATGCACCTCCTCATATACAGGCTACAAAATTATACGTCTTAAAAAGTAACCACACATTCTTGCAATATTTAAGGAGGTACTAAACGTGTGTTGATATCATAGTGGAAATCCAATGAACCTTTTTCCACACTTTGTAAAAATAGATTGGCAATGCCACGGAGGTAGACTGCTTTCTGTGCCTCACACATACTCATTACATTTAATTAAAAAGCACTGGACCCGCTGCATTCTGTTGTGTGTCAGTCAGTCAAGTTTGAATTCGTATGAACATAAAAACCAGGAATTGGTAACAGGCCATTTGGCCACTCAAGCCTGCTCCGCCATTCAATTAGGTCATAGTTAAATCAGTTTGCCTTTTAAATTGCACATTTCTAAAGACCTCCAACAAGCTTTGAAACTCGCGCCAAACAAAAATCTAACTCTGCCTTAAAAATATTCAATGACCCTGCCTTCACCACTTTCTGAAGTAGAGAGTTCTGAAATTTAAAGTGTCTATGCTGCTACTGTTTTCTTATTCCATGAGCTCTAACTCTAGTGGCAAGACTACTTTGCAATAGATTATCAAACACTTCTGGAAATCCATGTACACAACATGAACTGCAATCGCCTTCATCAGCCATCTATCTCAACCTTTACAAAAAAAAAAAAAATTTAATTAAGCATGATTTGCCCTTAACAAATCTTCCTGAATGAACTCACACTCATTGGAAAGACTTATTTTGTCTCGGAATATCATTTCTAAGGCCTTTATTTTACCATCATGGTTTAAATCAGCTGTCCTGCAGTTGCTGGATTTAGAGAATTCACTCATTTTGAATAAGATTTACAATTCTCCAGTCCTCTATCACCATCCACATTCCCCTCTCCCCTATCCTTGTATCGAAAGGAGAACTTGAAACTTACAGCCAATGCCTCTGCAATTTCCATGATTATATCTCTTAACATCCACAGATGCAACCAATTAAGTCCTGGTGACTCCAAGCTTAAAATAAAGCTAGCCTTGCTAATGCATCAGAATTATCAATTGTCCGTCCACCTGGTGTCTCAATGACTGCCTCTTCCAACATGAAGGACACCACAGCTCTACCCCTGACTAATGGATTAAAACTGCAGATGTAAAAAGGCTATGAAAGTAGTGGTATGCACCAAAATCATACAATTAGCCCATTATGCCTCACTTAACTATTTCAAAAAAAAACCTGAAGTTTTCATTTCTTACCAAGTGTCCTTCACCACGTGCTTTATTCTGTAATGCTTCCCGCTTTCGTTGCCAAAATTCTTCCACTTGTTTTGCCCTTTCTGCAGCTGCATATCCTCGCTGCCTGGATAAATAGATAGCAAGATTTCAGATAAATGAACACTTCACAAGAAGCTGTTTGTTTAAAATTTGGAGTTCTCCAGAATTGCAAATAAGTAGAGACACCCTCACACTTGTAGCAGTTAAAGTACAAGTAAACACTTGCATGAAAAGTAAATGAATATCACAGAAATTGTCAGCCAGGTTGTTCACAAAGTTAAGAGAACTTTAAAATTAAAACTGAGCAGATGGTGCTGTTCTTGATATAGGCAGAGCTGGATAAAGGTTTCCTTATGAAACAACTCTCTACTCTACCAGATGAATTATAACAATTCGAGAAACCAAAATGTTTTTCCAAAATTAACCTGATACTGATTTACTGTTGTCTTCAATGAAATATATTCTGGGCACAGCCCTCAAAAAAAAAGGTGGAGGCTGAATGGGATAACTACACACATTTATAGAAGAACAATGTTTCTTCAGTTTTAGAGAAGCTGTGAGAGTCATTCCCATAGACTTGCAGAGACTGCTCCCATCCTAACAGCAAAAATGATCAGATCATGAGGGGTCTTCAGAGGGTAGATATGGAAATCTTTCCTCTTACATGAGAATCTAGAACTGAGGTTTAAAATCAGTCGCCAATTTCAAACCGAGACGAGGAGACATTTTTTTCGCAAATGGTCGAGAATGTTTGGAATTCTGCTTCCACTGCCTTTTTAGGAAGAGAGACTTTGAACATTTTAAAGATCGAGGTTGAGGGCTTCTTGGTGTTGGGGATGGGGTGGAGTTAAAAGTTACCAAGGTTTGCAAGAATGTCAATTTGTTGATCAGATGGGAGAGTGAGATGGCCTACTCTTGCTCCTTGTTTGTATGTTCAAATACAGCGGATGTGCAAAACGTTTATAGGTAGTTGTCATTTAAAAATGGTTTTTTAATGGTTTCTCCCTTCATGCACAGTTCACACAGACTTCAAGTTTAGGCAGCATCCAGGGAACAGGAGATTCGACGTTTCGGGCCTGTGCCCGAAACTTCGAATTCCTGAAGAAGGGCCTGTGCCCGAAACGTCGAATCTCCTGTTCCCTGGATGCTGCCTGACCTGCTGTGCTGTTCCAGCAATAAAGTTTCAACTTTGATCTCCAGCATCTGCAGACCTCACTTTCTCCTCGAAGACTTCAAGTTTAGCATTGGCACTCTCATATCAACAACATCAATTGTAACTGTCCCTCAGTCTAAGAGAAGATATTCTGGTCTTGGAGGGGATGCATCAGAATTTGGAAACCGGGCCTGCAAAACCTGGTTTTGCGTCAGGGTCCCCAAATCAAATTACTGCCACATGTACACCTACAGCATTTATCGGCTTGTTGTTTGGTGGAAACTCCATATTCACTTCCATTTTTCCACCAAAACCTTCAGTAGAAATAGACTAGCATTTGACTGTTCCATTATCATAAATCTCATACTCCCTTCTAATAGTCTTACTGCAAGAAAGACTGACTTCAAAATTTGCATAATTCACATCGGATTTGGCTTCATATCTGTGGCAAGGTATTACTCCACTGAAAGTAATTGCCGAGACTCAATTCCTCAGCAATTTAACTCTGTCGCAATGGATGAATCTTACAGTGTTATTTTCATGGAGGATTTCACTCCATGAGGCCAAGTAAGTCTTGCTGCACTATCAATCCAAACTTGCTTCATTAATTAGGAATGAGACACCTACATCAGTCCTTTCATCCAATGTTAGCCCGATTGAGTCACTTCCGCAACTACAAGTACTTGCCTCTGCCGAACTACCCCAGAATCCTTTACACTGTCACCATCTTTAAAGGCCATTGTGCACTTGGTTAAGTCTGGAGGTGCCCTGCATTCTTTTGATATTTGCCTACAACACGACAGGGACTGGATGATCTAGTGGACAGGGTGGTGTAAAGCAGGGCTGTCCTCTGCCTCAAAGACCAACAGAGGAGGTCATGACACCAGACCCTGCCAACCTGGAACAAGGTTGCCATCTTGGTTAATGAAGTCTCAGCTGTCCAAAGGAATGCCCAGCAGTGTAGGAAGGAGGTCATTCTCCTGGGGTAAGTGACATCTCTCCTCTCTGCGACCTCACACCATCTCTGCTTCTACAAACCCTTCTCTCACTTGCTCTCAACCACCCAATCAACCAAGACTCCTAAATCTGAATGATCTTAGTGATGTCCACTCATTCACCTCACTATTATTCCCTTACTTGCACTAACACTAACAACTTTGCAAACCACTTTGGTCTTACTCAATTCATCCCTTTCTCAAATGGCTCAAAACAGGGTTAAAAGAGCCAAGGCAGATGCATAATATTCTCCTCTTGACACCGATGTGAAGAGATCCTGACTCTAACCTCTGGACTGACACCAGAGATTGCCCTCTATTTACTGTGCCAAGATGCCGGAATGATTAGATTACTTACATTGTGGAAATAGGGCCTTCGGCCCAACAAGTCCACACCGACCCGCCGAAGCACAACCCACCCAGACCCATTCCCCTACTTCTACCCCTTCACCTAACCTGCACGTTTTTGGACTGTGGGAGGAAACCGGAGCACCCGGAGGAAACCCACGCAGACACGGGGAGAATGTGCAAACTCCACACAGTCAGTCGCCCGAGTTGAACCCGGGTCTCTGGCGCTGTGAGGCAGCAGTGCTAACCACTGTGCGACCGTGCCGCCTACGGCATGATGGGCGTCTCTCTGGACTTCAGTGAGAATGATGCCCCTTGGACTTGGAGACATGGCCCTTAGCTTACAGCATGTTTGCCACATAAGGTGGTAGAGAAAGAGGGATTGAACATACCTAGCACCAGCCTCATCCTGATGGCCACCTTTGTGTGTGGCTGTATCAAGATGTGCGCAGACCTTCGGGACGTAAATACCAAGTATCACTACATACTGACGTTCTACCTGCACCCAGTGTTGCTATAGACAGGACTAGCCTTGTTGCCGTGGAATGCTTCAAGAAGTTGCACGCATTCCTTATTACCTTTCCTTTGCAGAGAAATTTACAAAAGGAAAACATCTTCAACCATAAGTCCATCAAACATTCAGTCAGCATGTAGCGTCTTCAAGACCCAATGGGAAAAGGAGAAGGGGAATCCTGTTGTGTTGTTCCCTGAGCACACTGTCAAAGTCATTCAACAGATGCCTCATCTCCAGAGCTTACCAAAAAACACCAAGACATTGCTTGGCTGGTGGTGAGAAGGGTACTACCTGTGAGATCATTCAATTATGCCCTGACTTTGCACCACCGCATGGGCCCTTGAAGTGTTTTTTTTTTTGGGGGGGGGGGGGGGGGGGGGGGGGGGGAAGACTATCGCATATCTCCATTTGGAATATACTTTTGCAAACTAAGTCCCGAGAAAGATAAAAGTGTTTTTTTTTGTTGACATTCATCCTGAGCAGCTCTGTAACACAGGAATCTAGCTGTACGGTCTGTTCCCTATGTCACACACTGAGACAAACATTGACTGCACCTGGAGGACCATCAACTCAGTCAAAGACATTCTTTGGTCTGCCCAAAAAAACAGCTGTTCTTCCAGAGCAAGGAGTTGGCCTCAACTGAGTGTTATAGACTAGCACATTCCAAGATCCAGTACTACATGCTGAGGGACAGATGAAAGCTTGGAACAATTGCCACCACAGCGCAGTGGGAAAAGACCAGAGTCTAAGGTCTTTCTACTGAAGTTAAATGTGGGTCTGTTGAACCATCAGCCTCTCCCAAATTCCCAGATATATGTAAATATGTTCTTTTGTAACAAAGAAATGCCTTGGGTTTGTTTTGTTCTACATACGTAGAGACTGTGCACAGAATCATATTCATCTGGTAACTAGTCATAAAAAAATCTTTATGTACGTAAAGTTTATTTTTGAAATAGAAAAAGGTATTAAGTAAGAGAGCACCAAGAGAGCGAGCGAACGTCTCTGAGCTGCAACCTGCTCCTGTGTGCAAAGTATCTTTGCAGTAACATTGCACTGAGAGGTGCCAATGCACTCCAAAAAGCAGCCTTAATGTGCTGAAGCATACTGTATGTTGAGTGGCGGTGCATTATGGTGTTTCAAAAAGACACCAAGTGCTGGATGTCTATGGACATGGGGTGTGAGTTATCAATGCCCATGGAGAGTGCTTGAGATATTAGTGTCAAAAGATGCGAGGCCGGAAAAGCACAGTAGGTCAGACAGCATCTGACCAACAGGAAAGTCAACATTTCAGGCCGAAACACTGTCAGCACTGGGTGGGGGGTGGTGTTTGTGATAGGTGGATGTAGGTAGGGGACTATTGTGATTGGTCAGTGGGAAAGGTGGAGCAGGTTGATGAGTAGGAAAATGAACAAGCAAGGTCAGGTCAGGGAGGCAAGAAGGAGGGGGAGGACTGGACATGAAATAAGACTGGGAGTGGAGGAGTTTTGAAGCTGGTGAATTCAACATGGAGGCCAGTAAGGCTGTAAGCTCCCCAGGCAAAATGTCAGTTGTTGTTCCTCCAATTTATGTTTGGCCTCAGACCGTGGAGACCAATGATGGACATGTCGCCAGGGAAGTGGGAGGAGGTATTAAAATGGATAGCAACTGAAAACGGGTTGGTTGCTGTCTGCAGAGCACAGATGCTTTTCCAGCTTTGCATCTATTGACTCTGACTTCCAGTATCTGCCATCCTTACTGTCTCCAAGCAGGAAATGCTAGTGCCTGGTGTTGGACATAGAGGTTTGAAGTGAGCTGCAGTAGTCAGTTATTAACTCTTACTTTCATGTTGGGAATTCTCAGCATTTAGTTTCCCGGTGCCACGTGAGAGTGTGGCTAGGAATAGGAAGAAAGAGTAGATGAATGCATGGCTGAGGAGCTGGTGCAGGAAGAAGGATTCGCATTTTTGGATCATTGGAATTTCTTCTGGAGTAGAAGTGACCTGTATAAGGACGGATTGCACCTGAGTAATACACTTGTAGAGATATTTGCTAGGCCTATCATCAGGTGGATGTAAATTACTGAGCGAAGTGGGGGCGAGGGGTGGGGAAGACTCAAGGAGATCATGACGAAAAAGATCAGTTTGTGCAGTTGGGAAAAGGAGCAAGACATACAAACAGTCAGGGCAGGTGGGAACAAAGCAGAGAACAAAGGTAGGACTGATAAATTTGGAATAGCAAGGGCTGATGAGGGATAGTCAACATGACTTTGTGCTTGGGAAATCGTTATCTCACTAATATGATTGAGTGGAATTTTCTGAAGAAATAAGAAAGATGATGGATGAGGGCAGAGTGGTGGATGTGATCTATACGGACTTAATATAGCATTAGACAAGGTTCCTCATGGTAGACTAGCTAGCATGCTTGGATCACATAGAATACAAAGAGAACTAGGCATTTGGATACAGAACTAGCTCAAATGGTAGAACACAGATAGAGGTGGTGGAGGGTTGCTTTTCAAACTGGAGGCCTGTGACCAGCAGTGTGCCACAAGGGTCAATAATGATACGATTTGGTCGTAAACATAGGAGGTGTGGTTAGTAACTTTGCAGATGACCCTAAAATTGGGAGGAATAGTGGACAGCAAAGAAGGTACTTGAGTAGAACAGGATCTTGATGAGATGAGCCAATGGGCCTGGGGGTGGCAGATGGGAGTGTAATTTAGATAATTACAAAGTGCTGCATTTTGGGAAAGAAAACAGGGCAAGTCTTTTACACTTAATGGTAAGGTCCTGGAGAGAGTGTTACAGAACTTGGAGTGCAAGTTCATAGTCCCTTGACAGTGGAGCTGCAGATAGGATAGTGAAGGCAGCAATTGGTATGCTTGCCATTATTGGGCAGTGCATTGAATATAGGAATTGGAAGGTAATGTTGCACCTGTACAGGACATTGGTGTGGCCACTTTTGGAATACTGCATGCAATTGTGGTCTCCCTGCTATAGGAACAATGTTGCAAAACTTGAAAGGGTTCAGAAAAGATTTACAAGGATGTTGCCAGGGTTTGAGTTATAGGGAGAGGCTGAATAGGCTGGGGCTACTTTCCTTGGAGCATTGGAGGCTGAGGGGTTGACCTTATAGAGATGTGCAAAATTATGAGGGGCATGGATATCATGAATAGCCGAGGAACTCAAATACTCAAACAAGCCTGTCAACTTTCTCACAATAGCCCACACTGTTCAGGGCCTTCCAAGTAAGATCAGTCACTCAAAAAAAGGGCATTTCTGGTTTGTGGGGTTCAGCTCCACATGAAGCAAAGCATTTGCCAACCATGTCATCCCAATCAGGTTTATAAACTTTGCTCATATTCAGGGAATTAATTGATGCAGTGTCAGCAAAACTATGACAAGTATTGACATTCTGAGAAAACAATTTAAGACTTAATCTTAATGAGTATTTGACAATTCCCCGTTAAGTTGCAATCAGACTGGAAACTGAAGCTTTACTGCCGAGAGCAAGCATAGGGATGAGGATGGCATCCAGGAGTTGCTTTGAAAGAGAGCTACATTATGGAAGCTGCCATCATTAACGTTTGACATTAAAGGATATATTATCTGTCTATACGTGCTATTACTAAAAGTAAAATACAGAGAACTCCAGTTATTCTAGACAAGGTTTCTCTCTTTACCCAGCACCTTTTTTTATGACCACATCAGTTGCTGAAACAGGTTATTCAGCCCTTGAAGCCTGCTCTACTATTCAATAAAGGTCTGACTGATCTGACTCCAACTTCAAATTCATGGTCCCTCCAGCTCTGATAACCTTTCAACCTGTTGTTTAATACATATCTACTTACCTCTGCTCAACAAAAATTCAAGGACTCTGTTTCCATCCCTTTCAGGGCAGACATCCCAAAATCCTGATGCTCAGGAAAAGAACCTAATTTCAGTTTTAAATGGGACATTCTAATCTTTAAACAGTGGCCCCCTCGGTTGTGATTCTCCCAGAGCAGAATTAGCTTCTCCAAATCTAGGAGGTCAAGATCCTCACAATTTTACATGTTTTAATCAAACCTATCATGTGCTTCAAATTTGTCATATTGCTGTTTGCAAAACCTTGCTATTCCTAAATTGGCTCTGTATTTGTCAACTTGGACAGTCAACTGCCATTTAAAACAACTGCGCGTTTGAGGTATTTCTGAGATATAATAAATCTGAGAAAAAAAAATTAAACAAAAGAACTGCAGATGCTGAAGTGCTGAAACAAAAACAAAAAAGGTTCTGGAGAAACTCAACAGTTCGAGAGGCATCTGTGGGTAGAAAAACAGAATTAACATTCAATCCCATGACCCTTCATCAGAAATGAAGTTCTCTTTGTTTGTTAGAGAAATACAAACTTTTTACTTAAATATTACCTCCCACAAGTCCTCACAATCAGTTATAACTCTTTAGAATAGTGCGAATTTAAGCCACATTGCATAGGATCTAAAAATCAAAAATTTGACATTTCTAACTCTCATAACCATCGACCTTTTGCTTGAAGTGTATGAACAGAGAAAACGTCTAATTTTGAGCAGATCACACCACCTTTTTAACTCTATTGAAAATGAAAGATATTTACAATGGCCCCAATCTGCAAGTTGCCTCAAAAAGGGATGAATGTTTAAAATAATTATTGTTAAAATGTAGTAGCTAATGGTTTTTACATTTGCAATATTTTCTATTCCTGGGGATAGTAAAATAAAAAAAAACCTTCTCACGCACCAACCTGTACGAATTTGCTTGCTTGGCTACATTTTCAAGTCTCTTCACTTCTCTTCTGACAGCTTCAGCATCAGGTAGTTGGTGAAGACCTCCTGGTCCATTATGAAACACAGGACCAGCAGCTGCTGGCAAGCCCCTGCAAAAGCCAGACAAGTTGTTACCTTTGTGAAAGGAAAAATTCACAGCGAGATCCAACAAAAGTATTTTGGATACAAAGGCATTTTGATAGAGTGAGCGGGGAAAAAGCAAGACTTTAAGTCTACAACATTTGACAGAAAATATTTAGCAAAACAACTTGTGCAGATTTGAAGATAGTTTATAATACATTTCACCCCTGACAAAAGGTGCTTAAAGATCTGAACACAATGGCCAAAAGGAGATGATGGAATTAGAACTTTAGAAGACCATTGATTATTTAGAATCATATAAAAGAACAGAGGAGAGGGACATTCATCCCATTGAGATGGTGTTAATATTTCTAAAGAACTCTTCAGTTAGCCCCAATTCCTAATGTTTCAGCCTTACTCCTGAAATATTTTCACATACGACCTAGGAATAAGAGCAGGCTATTCAGCCCTTCAAACCTGCTTTGCCAATTGATACAACCATGGCTGATCTCATCTCAGCCTCAACTTCATTTCCCGCCCACTCTACATTTATCGATCTCCTCCTCAGTATTTACACAGTGCCCCAGTACTCACCATGCTTTGGATTGTGAATTTCACAGATTCACAACCCTTTGGGAAGTAATTCAAACCAGTTTGTGTTTTAAATTTAATTTTTTTTATATGTCTCAAACCATGACCTCTTGTGAAAGATTAACCTACAAGGAAACATCTTTTCTACATCTATTCTGTCAGTCATTCTCCTTCAGCATCTTAGATACCTCAAATAGATCTCTCATTCTTTCAGCTCCAGAGAATATAGACCTAAACTGTTCAGTATCTCTTAATAAGAAACACCTCATCTCTGGAATCAATCCAGAGATTAGAACCTACTCTGAATTGCTTCCAATACAACTACATCCCTCTTCAAGGAGAGCAATACTCTACTAGTGCATTAGTCTCACTAGTGCCTTATACAGTTGCAGCAACACTTCACAACTTTTATACTCTATTAATGTACCAATATGCCAAAATTCCATTTGTCTTCCTGATTACTGACTGCACCTGCATACTAATTGTCTGCGATTCGTGCAGATTACTTATCTCCAATCTTAAATTAAGGCAGATGTTAAGCAATGAGGTTTACGAAATACAACAAAAGAAGTACAAGAAACTGAGGAGGAAAGGGAGAATAGAATAGGAATGCAATTGAGAAAAACATTTTAAAAAAAAGACTGCAAAAAACTTTTGTACATACATGCGAAACCATCTGGTTCATCTATGTCCCTTAGGGAAGGAAAATCTTCGATACTTACCTGGTCTGACCTACATGCAATTCCAGACACACAGCAATGTGGCTACCTCTGAACTCTCCACTGGAGAATTAGGGATGCGCACAAAATTCTTGCCTACCAGAAAGACGCGCAATCCAGAACAATTACTTAAAAAATTCTCACATTGGCAGTCTGTGACTAGCGAATAACCACAAGGGTCAATGCTTACGCTTCAGCCATTCACAATATCTCTCAATGATTTGGAGTACAGTTTAAAAATAAAAAGGGTCCAGGATGAGAGAAATCATTTTACTCAGAGTTGTGAACCTTTGGAATGCATTCAACACAGAGGGTGTGAAAGCTCAAACCTTTCATTATGTTTAAGGTAGAGACTGATGGATTACCAGTGGCACAGAGTGCTCTGGATGGTGGGTAAAAAGATTAGATTAGATTACTTTACAGTGTGGAAACAGGCCCTTCGGCCCAACAAGTGCACACCGACCCGCCGAAGCACAATTCACCCATACCCCTACCCCTACATTTACCCCTTACCTAACACTACGGACAATATAGCATGGCCAATTCACCTGACCTGCACATTTTTGGACTGTGGGAGGAAACTGGAGCACCCGGAGGAAACCCACGCATACATGGGGAGAATGTGCAAACTCCACACACACAGTCAGTCAGTCGCCTGTGGCGGGAATTGAACCCGGGTCTCTGGCGCTGTGAGGCAGCAGTGCTAACCACTGTGCCACCATGCCGCCCAAAAGTTACTGACGTGTTCAGTCAACCATAATCGCATTGAATAACAGCCAAGCTTGATGGCCAGAATGGACTACTCCTATTCCTATGTTCATAAATTGGTGTGTATAAAATTGTAAAATGGGGGAAAGCACTGTATGGTAAAAGATGTGGCTTTTCCCTTCCTAGTGCTTAGAGTTAAAATAGATGTCTGAAAGCAACTTAAAGTGCAGGGGCACAGAGGGAACCTGAATTGAAACATTTTAGATTAGATTCCCTACACAGTGTGGAAACAGGTCCTTCAGCTCAACAAGTCCACAACAACCCTCCAAAGAGTAACCCACCCACACTCATTTGCTTACCCTATATTTACCCCTGAATAATGCACCTAACACGATGGGCAATTGAACATGTCCAATTCACCTGACCTGCACAACTTTGGATTCTGGGAGGAAACCGGAGCACCCAGAGGAAACCCACGCAGACAAGAGGAAAATGTGCAAACTCCGCACAGATGTCAGCAGCAGCGGGAATGGAACCCGGGTCCCTAGCGCTATGAGACAGCAGTGCAAACCACTGAGCCGCAGTGCCACCCAAACATTATTACCATCCAAAGTTTGTATCGAACAGCCAAGCAGAATTTTTACCAAGACAGCAAGCCTTTTCAAATTTAGCCAATCAATTTAAACCAAGCACTTAGCTACCAAATACCTCGTAAATTTAAATCGGATGGTTTTGATAACCTAAAACAAAGCCAATTGTAAAAAAATTAATAGGTTGTCAAAGGTATAAAATCGGGCAGAGCCGACTACCATCTACCAAGAGATAACAACTTCCAACCCTCAGAGAAAGTACCATCTAATTAATAAAGGTACTTTATTAGCTAATATTCCAGACAGCAGAATTCACACAGAGAACATTCCTGACATAAGAATTCAACAGAGAGAGGCATTCCTGATGTCAAAATTCAAAGGAAGCATTGTTCCTGAAAGACGATCAGCAGAGGGGGCAAGGAGCATTCCAGAAGGCGCATCAGAGCTCTTATTTTGAGACACTAAATGTTATTATTTTGTTATATAAGTGGGACTTGTATTTACTGAAACAGAATACCATCAGGATTTTATTTTATTAGGGAATAGTTAGCAGTTAGAGGGGAATTGTTTGGTTTTGTTAGCGGTTCTGTAAATCTGTTCATTTTTGGAGTTAGATAAATAATTTGTTACTTGTTGATTATAGAGTGAGTGAGTGAGTGAAAGGATTTCATTTAAAACATTCCTGGACAACAGATTGGGGTAGGGGAGGGGGGTAGTTGGTGAGAGTTATGCTATACCACTCTTCACACTTCTTTTAACAGATTATGGAGGTGAGGCACGCCTCTCTGGGTGTTTTAGTTATCAGAAGGGGTCACATCTGCTCCATAAGCAAATTATGAACATGCGGTGCTTCAGAGCAAAAAGAATAGAGTACTTAATGGTATTTTTGAATATTTTCACTGAGCATGTGCTCAGAAAATGTTGACAAAACATAATTATCAAACAGAGGGACATTACGTTGAATTCCAGTCTTGAGAAGCTTGTTTTCTGATCACAGAGATTCATGGAATCACACAGCATGGAAACAAACCCTTCATAAGCCCACCAAGTTCCCAAACCAAACTACTCCCACTTGCCTGCATTTGGTCCATATCCATCCAAACGTTTCTATTTCATGTCCCTATCCAACTGTCTTTTAAATGTTTTAACTGCATCTCCCACTTTCTCTGGCAGTTCATTCCACACACAAACCACTCTGTATATAAAAAAAATTGCCCCTCAGGTCCCTTTTAAACCTTTTTCTTCTCAACTTAAAAATATGCCCCCTAATTTTGAACTCCCCCACCCAATGGAAAAGACCTATTCACCTTACTTACGCCCCTCATGATTTTATAAACCTCAATAAAGTCACCCCTCAGCCTTCTCTGCCTCAGTCAAAGAAGACCCAGCCTATCCAGCATCTCCTTACAACTCAAATCCTACATTTCCGAAAACATCCTGGTAAATCTTTTCTGAACCCTCTCCAAACTATTAATATCCTTCCTATCACAGGGTGACCAGAACTGGACACAGTACTTCAGAAGAGCATCACTAACATCCTGTACAACTCCAACATTATGTCCCAATCCTATACCCATGGTCTGAGCAATGAAGACAAGTGTGCTCTGAACCACCCGATCTACGCGTGATGCAAATTTCAAAGAATTAGGTACCTAAACCCTGAAGTCCCGCTATTCTAGAACATGACCCAGGCCCGACTATTAATTATTTTTGTCATTCTTAATAGTCCTGTAGAGGGTAGCAGTGAACTGCTTTTTTGAAGCATGACTGCTGGGAAGAGGATTTCAAGATTTTGATCAAGCAACACTCAAAGAATGGAAATAAACTTTTAAGTCTGGATGTTATAATTTGGAGAGAACCTAGAGGTGGTGGTGCTCTTTGGAAGGTGACGCCTTGCTGAGTTGTTGCACTGCACCTTTTGGATGCTACACACTGCTGTCACTGTGCATTAGTGGTGATAAGGGTGAAGGCTGAAGGTGGCAAAAAGGGGGTGCCAATGGAGCAGGTTCCTTTGTCCTACCACCTCATGGTCCCAACTACCTTCACTTTCATTGGAACATTCATTCAGGCAAGTGGAGACTATTCCATCGCACTCCTCACTTATGTTTTGTACATGGTGGATGCGCAGTTGGGAGACAGGAGGCGGTAAGATTTTCACCATAGAATTCCCAACCTCTGGACTTGCTTGGTCCAGTTCAGTTGGTCAATTGTAATGCCCAGAATGTTGATAATGGGAGTTTCAGCAATGCTAATGCCACGGAGTTTTTTATTTTTTCACAGGATGAGTGCATCACTGGCTCGTCCAGCATTTGTTGTCCATCCCTAATTGCCCAGAGGGCACTTCAGACTCAACCACATTGCACTGGGTCTGGAGTCACATGCAGGCCAGACTAAGAAAGGATAACAGTTTCCTTCCCTAAAGGGCATGAGTGAACCAGATGGGCTTTTCCAACAATCAACAACAGATTCATGGTCATCGCTGGACTCTTCATTCTGGATTTTGTTGAATTCAAATTCCACCATCTGCCAAGGCAAGATTTGAACCCAGGTCCCCAGAGCATTACCTAGGGCTCTGGATTAATATTCTAACAATAATACCACTAGGCCATTGCCTCCCCTTAAAGATGAAATGGTTGAATTCTCTTCAGGCGGAAATAGCCAGTATCTGCTACTTGTGAGGTATGAACATTACTGCTAGTTAACAGCCAAAGGCTGGATGTTGTATAGGTCTTGCTTCATGTGGACACAAGGAGAGGAACGCATATGCTGCTAAACATTATGCAATCATCATCAAACATGTTTCCCATTTGTGACCTGATAGAGGAAAGGTCATTGATGAAGCTGCTGAAGCTGATTGGGCCAAGGACACGACACTGAGTAACTGACCTCCGTGGCATTAGCATTGCTGAAACTCCCATTATCAACATTCTGGGCATTACAATTGACCAACTGCAAACAGTATGCTGGTAATATCATCTCCTCCCCCTTAAACAATTTTAGGACAGCATGAGTAGAGCCCAGCAGATCATTCTAACCATAGGCTACAATGTGGAGGTACTTGCTAGTCAAAAATCATTTTTGTAGATCACCTTTTCCTGTCCCAGTTGCCACCAACTGGTGGCATAAACCCAGGGAGAGTAGTGAATTAGATAACTGGGAAATAAGGACAAAGACATGCCAGTCTTTCAGCAGTTTAAAACAACATCAGTATCAGTCCCTTATGTCAAAGATACTGTCAATTTCTTTTTTAAACAGACAATTCAAATGAAATAGAATGGAGCAACGTCGAAAAGGATTGCTTTTGTAAAAAATGTTATTTTTAAGGATATAGCTATTGTCCAATACATTATTATTGGATTAAGTCTCCATTCACCAACCACCCATAGCATTACATGAGCAAATTCTTGAAGAAACTAATTTTTAGGGTCATGGGAAAATGTTAAGTGTGGGACTTAAGTTGACAGGGTTTTCCAATGCATGCTAGGTCGAATGGTCTTCCTCTGTATTGCTAAAAGTTTATAATACTCAACATTAAATATCTCTGCTGACCGTTCTCTCAAAATTCTGGGGAAAGTTCCCTTTTTTTGGGAAGTAGGGAAATAGTGAACATGATACTCTTAATCTATGAGCAATTGATTCATAACTTCTAAATTCTCTTGTGAAGTGATTCAACTGGTAACAGTCTTTAAATCATACGACATTCAAACCTGGAGAAAGGTGAGGACTGCAGATGCTGGAGTATCAGAGTTAAGAGTTTGGTGCTGGAAAAACACAGCAGGTCAGGCAACAGCCGAGCAGCAGGAGAATCTACGTTTCGAGTATAAGCCATCATCAGGAATGCCTCTACGTTCAAATCTGTATTCATGCATCAGCCAATACATTTTAATGCAGTCAGGAGGAACTGTTCTTGGAAATTCTCAGAAATTCATTGAACTGGTCATCATTTCTTCTTCAATCATATTTGTCAAAGCAGATTAACTCATCACGCATTTCATGACTGTTTGATTTTGCAATGACCAAGTCAGCTGTCATATTTACCCAAGTAACATGAGACACTATATTCTAAGACATTGACCGGAAGAGGACCAGTTCACAATCAATCATCGTAGGTTGCAATAGGGCACAGTACAAGTGAAAAAAGGAAATTATTTTTTAAAAATTGTTCCATACATTTGAAACTTTGCACATAACGTTAGCTTGTATTCTCCTGAAAACTATTCAGCTTTGGCTAAAAAGAGTATTTTATGCAGTTTCCTCACCCAAGAATGGGGATATTTCAAACCCCTACTTTTCCTCCAGTAGTGTACCTCAAGAAATTAGGTGCAGAAGTACCTGAAAACAGGTTCTTTAGGTGGTGCCTCTATCTTCCACTTAAAGGCTTTCTCCTCAAAGCCTTTAATGTTTTCTTTCTGCTGCTGTTGGATTTGGTCAAGAATAGCATGGTAATGTTCATAGCGTGGCACACTGTTAAGTGCTGGTGCAGGTAAAATAGCTCCAGCACCTCCACCACCACCTCCTCCACCAGAGAACGGAACCTGCAAACAAAACATCTTCAGGTTAACTCTAAGCTGAACAGAACAACAGGCTGATTGAGTATACACATTAAAAAGCAGGTCAGAGGCTTGGAATTTTGCAGCTGACCTCCTGACTTTCCAAAGGTAAAAACAATGACTGCAGATGTTGGAAACCAAATTCTGGTTTAGTGGTGCTGGAAGAGCACAGCAGTTCAGGCAGCATCCGAGGAGCAGTAAAATCGACGTTTCGGGCAAAAGCCATTCATCAGGAATACAGGCAGAGAGCCTGAAGCGTGGAGAGATAAGCTATAGGAAGGTGGGGGTGGAGAGAAAGTAGCATACAATAGGTGAGTGGGGGAGGGGATGAAGGTGATAGGTCATGGAGGAGAGGGTGGAGTGGATAGGTGGAAAAGGAAAAAGGCAGGTGGGACAAGTCATGGGGACAGTGCTGAGCTGGAAGTTTGGAACTAGGGTGAGGTGGGGGAAGGGGAAATGAGGAAACTGTTGAAGTCCACATTGATGCCCTGGGCTTGAAGTCTTCCAAGGCGGAAGATGAAGCGTTCTTCCTCCAGGCATCTGGTGGTGAGGGAGTGGCGGTGAAGGAGGCCCAGGACATCCATGTCCTCGGCAGAGTGGGAGGGGGAGGTGAAATGTTGGGCCACGAGGTGGTGTGGTTGATTGGTGCAGATGTCCCGGAGATGTTCCCTAAAGCGCTCTGCTAGGAGGCGCCCAGTCTCCCCAATGTAGAGGAGACCGCATCGGGAGCAACGGATACAATAAATGATATTGGTGGATGTGCAGGTAAAACTTTGATGGGTGTGGAAGGCTCCTTTAGGGCCTTGGATGGAGGTGAGGGAGGAGGTGTGGGCACAGGTTTTGCAATTCCTGCGGTGGCACGGGAAGGTGCCTGGATGGGAGGATGGGTTGTAAGGGGGCGTGGACCTGACCAGATAGTCATGGAGGGAACGGTCTTTGCAGAAGGCGGAAAGGGATGGGGAGGGAAATATATCCCTGGTGGTGGAGTCTGTTTGGAAGTGGCGGAAATGTCGGCGGATGATTTGATTTATGCGAAGTTGGTAGGGTGGAAGGTGAGCACTAGGGGCATTCTGTCCTTGTTACGGTTGGAGGGGTGGGGTCTGAGGGCAGAGGTGCAGGATGTGGATGAGATATGTTGCAGGGCATCTTTAACCACATGGGAAGGGAAATTGTGGTCTCTAAAGGAGGCCATCTGGTGTGTTCTGTGGTAGAACTGGTCCTCCTGGGAGCAGATACGGCGGAGGCGGAGGAATTGGGAATACGGGATGGCATTTTTGCAGGAGGTAGGGTGGGAAGAGGTGTAATCCAGGTAGCTGTGGGAGCCGGTGGGTTTGTAAAACATGTCAGTGTCAAGTTGGTCGCCATTAATGGAGATGGAGAGTTCCAGGAAGGGGAGGGAGGTGTCAGAGATGGTCCAGGTAAATTTAAGGTCAGGGTGGAATGTTTTGAAGTTGATGAATTGCTCAACCTCCTCGCAGGAGCACGAGGTGGCACTAATGCAGTCATCAATGTAGCGGAGGAAGAGGTGGGGAGTGGTGCCGGTGTAATTATGGAAGATCAACTGTTCTACGTAGCCAACAAAGAGACAGGCATAGCTGGGGCCCATACGGGTGCCCATGGCTACTCCTTTGGTCTGGAGGAAGTGGGAGGATTCAAAGGAGAAATTGTTAAGGGTGAGGACCAGTTCGGCCAAACGAATGAGAGTGTTGGTGGAAGGGTACTGTTAGGGACGTCGGGAGAGGAAGAAACGGAGGGCTTGGAGGCCCTGATCATGGCGGATAGAGGTGTAGAGGGATTGGATATCCATTGGATATCCATCCTTCGCATAAATCAAATCATCCGCCGACATTTCCGCCACCTCCAAACAGACCCCACCACCAGGGATATATTTCCCTCCCCCCCCTTTCCGCCTTCCGCAAAGACCGTTCCCTCCCTGACTACTTGGTCAGGTCCACGCCCCCCTACAACCCACCCTCCCATCCTGGCACCTTCCCCTGCCACCACAGGAATTGCAAAACCTGCACCCACACCTCCTCCCTCACCTCCATCCAAGGCCCTAAAGGAGCCTTCCACATCCAAAGTTTTACCTGCACATCCACCAATATCATTTATTGTATCTGTTGCTCCTGATGCGGTCTCTTCTACATTGGGGAGACTGGACGTCTCCTAGCAGAGCGCTTTAGGGAACATCTCCGGGACACCCGCACCAATCAACCACACCGCCCTGTGGCCCAACATTTCAACTCCTCCTCCCACTCTGCCGAGGACATGGAGGTCCTGGGCCTCCTTCACCTCCGCTCCCTCACCACCAGACGCCTGGAGGAAGACTGCCTCATATTCCGCCTCGGAACACTTCAACCCCAGGGCATCAATGTGGACTTCAACAGTTTCCTCATTTCCCCTTCCCCCACCTCACCCTAGTTCCAAACTTCTAACTCAGCACTGTCCCCATGACTTGTCCTACCTTCTTTTCCACATATCCACTTCACCCTCCCCCTAACCTATCACCTTCATCCCCTCCCCACCCCCACCCTCCTCTCACTTATCTCTCCACCCTTCAGGCTCTCTGCCTGTATTCCTGATGAAGGGCTCTTGCCCGAAACGTCGATTTTATTGCTCCTCGGATGCTGCCTGAACTGGTGTGCTCTTCCAGCACCACTAATCCTGATCCTGACTTTCCAAAGCCTACCCACAATCTACATACACACATTTGAAGAGTGATGGGATACTTCTCATTTGCCCAGATGAGTGCAACTCAAACATCAGCTCATCATCCAAGACAAAGCAGCCTGCTCAATTGGCACTCCATCCACCATCTCTAACATTCACTCCCTTGCACAGATACATCATGGCAGTAGTCCGTACATCATCTGGGATATGCACTGCAAAAACAGACCAAGGCTTCTGCAACAACCCCTTCCAAACACACACCTTTCACTACCTGGAAAGACAAGGGCCACCAGCACCTGTAAATTCCCCTCCAAGTCACACGCCATTCCACATTGGAACTAAATCGCTGGTCATCACGATCAGTAGGTTAAAATCGTGCAACTTCCTTCCTCACAGTATTGTGGGTGCCCCTTCATCCTAAGGACTACAGTGGTTCAAGCATGCTATTCACCAACAGCTTCTCAAAGGAAATTTATGCTGGCTTAGCCAGCGACATCCTCATCCCATAAAAAGGAATAAAACATGAAGGAAGATTTTTAAAGTGAACCACTAGAAGCACTTTACATAGTAAAAAGGTACCACTGACCTGCAAATCAACTAAGAACGAAATACATGTGCAACCAAACTACCAATTTCAAAGTGGAAAATGGGAAATAATTAATTTTTATTTCATGGCTGTCTTGACTTTAACAGTATGGTAAGACAAGCTGTCACATTTGCAATAGGTAAAATGAAGACCATAAGAAACAGGAACATGAGGAGGTTGTTCAGCCCCATCAAACCTGCTCCGCCTTTCAAGAGAATCATGACTGAGCTGACATTTCTCATTCACTTTTGAGAGTTTTACATGTAGCTCCCCAAGTCCCTTACTGATCAAGAATTTATCTAGCTCAGCCTTAAATATACATAAGGACTCTGCCCATACACTTCTGTGGTGAGTTCCAATGACTCTCAACTTCCTCCTTAACAAATCTTATATTGGCACCTCTTCAGTCTAAAACTATGCCGTCTGGTCCAACACTCTCACATGAAGGGAAATATCCTGTTTGCATATCCCCTGTCAAGCTCCTTAATTGCAAACATCAACTTAAGCAAAAATCAAAAATGAACCCATCCGAGAATAAATATAACTATAATGTTTCAACTAATAAAAATATACAGTACAAAAAGCAGCCTGAAATAATAAGCAGTGATGAATACAGCTAAACAAACTGAAATGTTTGCAAAATTACCTTATGTTCACCACTTCCCAAAGAACCACCTACACCCAGCACATGTCTCCATCCTTGTTCTCTGGCTCGATTGATTCTTTCAACCTATATTTGAAAAAAATTGTTAAGTACAATTCTGCTGAGGACACAGGACAACCAGTGGAACATCAGTGCAACTCATGCAACTGCAGAGTGGAAACAGAAGTACAACACCACTGTTATAAGACAACCAATAATAAGATGTCAGAAAGATAAATTGGTTTTGTTCATAAACTGGAAGAGATTAGTGAAATTAAAAATATATTTTTCTCCCCCTCCCCCATCTGACCCATCAGGCCAAGTGCTGGAAAATGAGATGAATGATTGATGATTGTGCAATGATGGGCCAAAGTACCTCTTTCCATGGTCTAAAAACTTTATGGCTCTCTCCATACTAAAAGACAACATTATTACACACTTCCAGTGCAGGTGGGAAAGAAACCAGACCTCCTGGTCCAGTGGTAGTGATTCTGTCATACCATAAAGGTTTGGAGGGATTTGGGCCAGGAGCAGGCAGGTGGGACTAGTTTAGCTTGGAATTACGTTAGGCATGGACTGGTTGGACCGAAGGTCTGCTTCAATGCTGTACGACTCTGACTCCATAAGAGCTCTTTCCTCTGTGTCAATAAGATTCTCTCAAGCTACTTAGCACCTTTGCTGGTGGAAATCTTAAACTTATAACCTCCCACCTCCCCATAGATATATGGCTGTAAAGTTGGTTGAGTTGAATGTTGATCTGTGTTGCCTATACAAACATTTATTTGACTGGCAGATTGCAAAGTTGATTACAATCTATATGGCTCACCCAGCCAGTGAGAGGTGCAAAACTAAAAAAAGTGTCACAATGGAGAGACCAGATTGAAAGAGAAAGATTCTTGGATAATGATTGATAACTGGACAACTTAAATTCAAGTTTGCTGGAAGGACAATTTTATCATTTTTCTCAAAAGAAAAAGGCAGGTTTCTCAGCCGTGAAATGCTAGACTAGCAACTGATGGAAAAAAAAATCATAACTATGTTCAAAAGGAGTGTGGAAAAATTATTTTACAAAAGGAAATATCAAATGATGTGGGTGTAAGGGCTGGGGATTGGGTTACGTGGATAGCTCTTTCAGATCCCTGGACATTTGGAATAGCAGAGTACCATACTAAAGCAATAAAAGCAAAGTTTTCAAAATTCATTTCACTTTTAAGCTGCATCTCACAAACATAGAAACATTGTGTACGTGAACGTACCCGTTCTTTTTCCATCCGTCTCATCTGCTCAGCTTTCAGCAAATTTATCTGAAAAGAATTAAAGGTACAATTTACATCATTAATAATTAATTGATTTTCATCTACAAATTAGACTTTAAAATGGGGAAGCAGCAGTAGCCCATTTGGCCTAACAAATCTGCTCCGCTGTTCACTAAGATCATGGCTGATCCGCTAATCCTCAACTTGACTTTCCTGCCTTATCCTCATAGGTCTTGATTCCCTTCCTGATTAAAAGTCTGCCCATCTCAGCTTTCAATTTACTTAATCATCCAGCCGTGACAGCCCCATGCAGTAAGGATTTCCACAGACTGACAATCTTCCAAGAGAAATAAATGTTCTGTATTAAATGGATAACCCAATACTCAGGTTAATGTCCTCTGGCTCTCAACTCTTCTACAAGATGAAATCAATCTACCGATTTTTGAAAAGATTTGTAGCCCAGGTTGATAAGTATGTAAGTCAGTTCGCTGAGCTTGAAGGTCTGTTTTCAGATGTTTCATCACCATGACTAGGTAACATCATCAGTGAGAGTCTCTGGTGAAGTGCTGGTGGCATGTCCCGCCTCTCTATTTATAGGTCTTGGTTTCTTAAGGTGGGTGATGTCATTTCCAGTTCTTTTTTTCAAGGGAAGGCAGATAGGATCTAAATCGATGTGTTTATTGATGAAGTTCTGTTTAGAATGCCATGCCTCTAAGAATTCTCGTGCGTGTTTTTGTTTCACCTGTCCTCGGATGTGTGTGTTGTCCCAGTCAAAGTGGTGTCCTTCTTTGTCTGCATGTATGGAAACCAGTGAGAGTGGGTCGTGTTTTTTGGTGGCCAGTTGGTGTTCATGTATCCTGGTGGCAGGTTTCCTGCTTGTTTGTTCAATGTAGTGTTTATTTACAGTTCTTGCATGGTATCTTGTAAATGACATTAGTTTTGTTGGTGGTATCTATTAGATCATTTAGGTTTATTAGTCGCTGTTTAAGTGAGTTGTAGGTTTGTGGGCTACCAAGATGCCAAAGGGGTCTGAGTAGTCTGGAAGTCATTTCTGATAGGTCTTGGATGTAAAGGTAATGTGGCTGTAGGTTTTGGTTGCATTGTGTCTTCTAGCGGGACGCAGCACCTGCACTTCACCAGAGACTCTCACTGACGATGTTACCTAGTATGGTGACAAAACGTCTGAAAACAAACCTTCAAGCTCAGTGAGCTAACTTACCGATTTATGAAAACAATCTCTCCACATCTACCCTTTCAAATTTCTTAACAATCCTCTACGTTTTAATAAGATCTCCTCTCATTCTTCTGAACGCCAAAGAGTACAAGCCCAATCTAACCAATTTCCTCTTGCAAGAAAATCCCTCCATACCTTCAAATCAACCTAATAAACTTTCTCTGAATTGCCTCCAGTATCAGTATGTCTTTGTTTAGAGAGGGGGCCCCAAGCTGTTCACAATTTTCCAGATATGGTGTGACTACTGCCTCGTCTCGTTTTAGCAAACTGTCTAGTTTTAGCTTCCTGAAGAAGGGCTCATGCCCGAAACGTCGATTCTCCTGCTCCTTGGATGCTGCCTGACCTGCTGCGCTTTTCCAGTAACACATTTTCAGCTCTGATCTCCGGCATCTGCAGTCCTCACTTTCTCCTAGTTTTAGCAAAAACTTCTATATACCCTATTCCCTTTGAAGTAAAGGTCAATGTTACAGTCACCTTCCATATTTCCTGCTAAATATGTAGTAGGTTAGCTTTTTGTGGTTCATGCAAAAGGATTCCTCAATTCCCCTGTGCTGCAGCTTTCTATAGTTTTTCTCCACTTAAATAAGCAGCTTCTCAGAAAATGTGTCAATTTGCTGGGAATCCTGGTATCTTCTGGAACAATCTGTTGACTGACTGAGTTGAAGCTTTATGCAGACTTTCTCCAACATTCAAAACCATGAAGAAAATTCCCCAAAAGTTTTAAACTTAGTGACATGATAAAGGGAACAAAACGTTGTCCACGTCACTATGTATTCATTCTTCTCAAATAAAAATGATTTATGCATTATGTTAAAAACTCAAAGACCAAGTAGTAATTCGTTGAAAACTGGTCTAGAAAAAGTAAAGTGCAAACATGAATGTTCAAACTACATTAGCAAATAGTGACTGTTACCTAACATACAGTAATAATTACAATAAGTAAAACAGAAGAAAATTGATGCTCCTACAGTTTTGAAGGTCGATTCTGCCCTTGAACATTTTGGAACTACAGGTCATTCTGTTATAACGTGCGTTTTATTAACTCAAATTCGCCGGAAGGTGTTTGATGAATTGGGGATACGGTTTCAGATGTGCGAACTTTTAAAATGGGTGTTGACTGAAATACAATTACATTGCCAGCACTTTAAGCACGGTTTCTAAAGCACGATTTTCCTGTAACAGGGGGTTGCACAAGAACACAACCATCACGTTGTAGAAGAACAACCTGTACAGTTTTCAGGGGTGGCTAAAACTAATTTTCCTACCAGTGCATGGTTGGAGCATGATCTCATACTCATTGTGAAAACCAAGCAACAAACACACAGTATATTTGCTACATCAACATATTATCTGATGTTTCCACGTCCTGTGGAGGTGGGATAAAGCTTGATGCATTTTATATATACACACCTTTGATCTGGTTATGCGGCATGTTTCCATCTCAGCAGCTGCAAGCTGTGGAGGAGACCCCTTCCACAATGATGGCCTGACAGCCGTGCCATTCAAGAGATCAAATTCTCCTCCTTTCTGCAGAAAGCAGCTCTATTTTAAAGGGATGTTCTTGGTCTCCTGCCTGCCTCAGCAGTGCTCATTTTCCCTGGTCAAAGATTCAACTTTTTCTTCAGATTGGGCGTCCCAAGGCTTTGGTCCTTCTTAAACAGCTGGAACTGTCAGGAGGTTGCTTCTTAAATCAGCCACCTTCAAGATGATCATAAATGGCAATCCAATCCACAACAGTGGTGGACATCAGGATTGTGACCCACTCAGGAAAATCTAACTCACTCTATCAAGGTGGGATTCAAGCCCAATATTTTTCACAAAGTCAACTCCCAACTTCGACAGCACTTACAAAAGGAGGAGCAAAAGAAAGTGTTGAGGCAATTCAGAAAAAAAATCATGCTTGAGCTATGACTTATCCACTCACAGATAATCAAGAACAGTCACAAAATAAGTGTCCTGTTACCTTTCTGATTTGAAGAACTGTGGGGTAGTTAGGGGGGAAGAGTAGAAAACTCAAAGTTTCGTCCACTTTTTAAAAACGAAACTGTACCTCATTTTACTCACATTATAAGTAAAAAAAAAATCCAGCAATCTTTTGTGTCTTGTATAGGATCCCTGATGGACCATAGACACGCATGCAAATCTAGGCACAAGTAGTAACCTTAATTAAAAGCAAAAAAAAAATTGCAGATGCTGGAATCCAAGGTAGAGAAGCAGGAGGCTGTGGGAACACAACAAGCCAGAGGTGGAGAAGTCAACATTTTGGGTGTAACCCTTCTTCATATACCTGAAACATTGACGTCTCTACTTACTGATGCTGACAGGCTTGCTGTGTTCTTCTAGCCTCCTGCTTGTCTACAAGTGGGAACCTTAGCCATACTCAATATGTCCAATTCTTAAACCTTGCTAGAGGACCTACCTGTTCCCTTTGCTTTCTTTCTCTTTCAAGGAGTTCCTGCTTTCTCTTTTTGGATGCTTCCTAAAATGAAATGTAGAAGAGGACTATCAGCTTGATATGGAATGCAGTGAAAACAGGTTATGTACAGAATCAGAGGGACAGGTTGAAAGAATTGCTTCCTGTGACAGAAAGGCCCTAAAGCTGGAAAGAGAGAAAAGGGACACATCAGGAAGAAATAAAGGAGGAAAGGTTTGAAGGTTTCCGCTTGGTTTCATAGCATGAAGCGAAGATGGAGCGTCTCTCTCTCTCTTTGAAAGATATAACGTGTATCTTTCATTTAGATCAATATTCCTTAAATATTAAAGATGACACTGGATTTAAGGAGAGAGGGATGCAAGGGAGTTTTTTTCTTGCTTTTTACTAAATCATAATGATGTGATGAAAAGGCAGAGAAAGGAAATCTCTTGCCCGAACAGGACTTGCCAGTTTTACCCATAACGTTTTAGGACCTTCAAATACTAGACAGATTGCATTACCAGAGGAAGTCTTTGACTCCCCCAGTCTTCCATGGAAACTCTCAACTGACTGCATATACCTCAAACATTTTCCTCCTTTCTGCCACCGGATTCATTTTCTTCACTGGAGTGGGTGAAGCCTAGATAAAAAGTGAAACTGCAAATTAGATGGCTCAATTGCAAACGAAAATGGCTAGCAGCACACTACTGTCCATAACAGCAGCTAAAACGAAAAAGGGATGCAGGGGTGGAGGAGAAGCAAGAAGAGATTACCAAAACTGCATAAACCACCAGCACTTTTATAAATTTGGAGCCTTTTCATTGTTTGTAAGAATTAAATCAGATTTAGATTAGATTCCCTAGTGTGGAAACAGGCCCTTTGGCCCAACATGTCCACACTGACCCTCCGAAGAGCAACCCACCCAGACCCCATCTCCCTCTGACTAATACACCTAACACTATGGGCAATTTAGCATAGCCCATTCATCAGACCTGCACATCTTTGGACTATGGGAGGAAACCGGAGCAGCCGGAGGAAACCCACACAGACACGGGGAAAATGTGCAAACTCCACACAGACAGACAGTCACCAGAGTCTGGAATCAAACCTGGGACCCTGATGCTGCGAGGCAGCAGTGCTAACCACTGAGCCACTGTGCCACCCCAAAGTGGTTAGCACTGCTGCCTCACAGCACCAGGGTCCCAGGTTTGATTTAATAGAGTTAATTTTAATTCAATAAAATTAATCTGACAAATAAAAAGGAACAGGAGAATACCATTAGTCTCCTCAAGCCTTAAGTCCACTTGCCTACCTTGGTTCCATAGCCTTATCATTTTACGATCTTCCATGTGCCTATCCAAGAATTGCTTACATGTCCCAAATGTATCAGAGTCTACTTCCACTGCTGGCAGTGCATTCCATGCACCCATCACACTCTGTGTAAAGAACCTACCTCTGACATCTCCCCTAAACCTTCCTCTAATCACCTTAAAATTATGCTCCTCCATTTCTGCCTTGGGAAAAAGCAACAGAGACATGGAGGAGCAGATTGGAGGCATTTTGGAAAGGTGCAGAAGTAACAGGGTTGTTGTCATGGGTGACTTTATTTTCCCTAATATTGATTGGAACCTCCTTAGTTCAAGTAGTTTGGATGCAGCAGTTTTTGTCAGGTGTGTCTAGGAAGTGTCCCTGACACATTATGTAGATAGGCCAACTAGAGGGGAGACCATTTTGAATTTGGTGCTTGCCAACGAATCATGCCAGGTGTCAGATCTCAGTGGGAGAGGATTTTGGTGATAGTCGTCAAAACTCTGACCTTTACTATACTCATGGGGAAGGGTAAGAGCAGATAGTATGGGCAAGTATTTAACTGGGAGAGGGGGAATTACAGTGCTCTTTAGGCAGGAACTGGGGTGCCTAAATTGGGAACAGATGTCCTCAGAGAACTGCACAACAGAAATGTGGAGGCTGTTAAGGGAGCACTTGCTGATAGAGCGGCGCAGCTTGGTCCCACTGAGGCAAGGAAGGAATGGTAGGTTGAAAGAACCTTGAGTGACAAGGGATGTGGAACATCCAGTCAAGAGCAAGAAGAAAGATTACTTAAGATTGAGGAAACAAGGATCACACAGGGCTTTACAGAGTTACAAGGTGGCCTGGAAAAAACTGAAGAATGGACTTAGGAGAGCTAGAAGGGGGCATGAAAAAGCTTTAGAGGGTCGGATTAAGGAAAGCTCTAAGATGTTCTACACTTGTGAGGAACAAGAGGATGGCCAGTGTGAGGGTAGGGCCAATCAGGGATAAGAGGTAATTTGCACCGAGAATCGGAGGAAGTAGGGGAGGCCCTTAATGAACACTTTGTTTCACTATTCACTACTGAGAGGGACCTTGATGTTTCTGAGGACAGCCTGATGAAATGGACTGATATGAGAGAACAGATTAATATTAGGAAGGAGGATGTGCTGAAAATTTTGAAAAACATAAGGATAGATAAATCCCTTGGGCCAAATGGGATATACCCTAGGTTCCTACAGGAAGCAAGGGAAGAGATTGCTATGCCTTTGGTGATGATCTTTGCGTCCTCACTGTCCACTGGAGTAGAGCCAAATGGTTGGAGGGTGGCAAATGTTATTCCCTTAAGGGAATAGGGATAATCCTGGGAATTACAGACCAGTCAGTCCATCTTACATCAGTGGTGGGAAAAGTATTGGAAAGGATTCTGAGAAACAGGATTTAGGATTACTTGGAGTTTGATTAGAGATAGTCAACATGGCTTTGAGGGGGGCAGGTCATGCCTCACAAACCTTACTGAATTCTGTGAGGAGGTGACAAAACACATTGATGAAGGTAGAGAAGTGGATGCGGTGGACATGGATTTTTCGCAAGGCGTTTGATAAGGTTCCCCATGGTAAGCTCATTCAGAAAGTAAGGTGGCAGAGGATACATGGAAATCTAGCTGTCTGGATACAGAATTGGCTGGCCCATAGAAGACAGAGGGTGGTAGTCGATGGCAAGTAAAGTATGCAGCCTGGAGCTTGGTGACCAATGGTGTTCTGCAGGGATCAGTTCTGGGACCTCTGCTCTGAGTTTTATAAATGACTTGGATGAGGAAGTGGAAGGGTGGGTTAGGAAGTTTGCCAATGACACAAAGATTGGTGGAGTTGTGGAGATGAGTTGACACAAAGATTGGTGGAGTTGACCACTATCACCAAAATCCTCTCCCACTGAGATCTGACACCTGGCATGACACCTGGCAAGCACCGAATCCAAAATGGCCTCCCCTCTAGTGTTGAGGCGGTTGTAGTTTGCAACAGGACATGGACAGGATGCAGACCTGAGCTGATAAGTAGCAGATGGAGTTCAACCTGGAAAAATGTGAAGTCATTCACTTTGGAAGGTCACATTTTGAATGCAGAATACAGGATTAAAAGCAGGATTCTTGGCAGTGAGGAGAGAGGACACGTCAAAGTTGCCACCCAAGTTGACACAGTTGTTAAGAAGGCCTATGGTGTGTTGGCTTTCTTTAGTAGGGGGACTGAGTTTAAGAGCCACGAGGTTATGCTGCAGCACTGGATACTTGTTTAGACCACACTTGGAATATTGTGTTCCATTCTGATCGCCTCATTATAGGAAGGATGTGGAAGCTTTAGACAAGTGCAGAGGAGATTTACCAGGATGATGCTTGGACTGAAGGTCATGTCTTAAGGTTGAGGGAGCTCAGGCTTTTCTAACTGGAGCAAAGAAGGATGAGAGGTGATTTGACAGACATGTCCAAGATGTTAAGAGGCACAGATAGAGTGGATAGGCAGACTTTTCCCCCCCATGGAGAAAATATCTATCACAAGGGGACATAATTTTAAAGGTGATTGGAGAAAAGTTTAAGAGAAATGTCAGAGGTAGGTTCTTTTGGTTGCATGGAATGCACTGCCGACAGTGGTACTACATCCAGACATTTAGGGACATTTATATGACTCTTGGATAGGCACATGGAAGATAGGATAAATAAAGGGTATGTAGGTTAGTCTGATCATAAAGTAGGAGAAAAGGTCGGCACAACATCGAGTGCCGAAGGGCCTGGACTGCACTATACAGTACTATATACAAAATAAAAGTCAGTTTTAAATTTTCTTTTAAAGAAAGAGATAACGTTTCAGAAATAAATATTTATTTTGACCTTTATCTATCTTTCTTTTTAATGTCTGCTTCCAAAAGACATCCCACCGGTCAGCCGGGTTACTGAAGTTGAAAGACAAGATTAGATTAGATTAGATTACAGTGTGGAAACAGGCCCTTCGGCCCAACAAGTCCACACCGACCCGCCGAAGCGAAACCCACCCATACCCCTACATTTACCCCTTACCTAACACTACGGGCAATTTAGCATGGCCAATTCACCTGACCCTGCACATCTTTTGGACTGTGGGAGGAAACCGGAGCACCCGGAGGAAACCCACGCAGACACGGGGAGAACGTGCAAACTCCACACAGTCAGTCGCCTGAGGCGGGAATTGAACCTGTGAGGCAGCTGTGAGGCAGCAGTGCTAACCACTGTGCCACCGTGCCGCCCACCGAAGTTGAAAGACAAGTACTCTCACAAAAAAAAATTCTCCTATTTAATGATTCTTCACTGACTTAGTTTCATCTCTCAACTTGTTTACTGAATAAATCCCTCATCCACAAATCAAAACTGGGCATTTTGAAAATGTCTGTCACAGAATAAAAAGTCAAAGCAGAACTAATCCAATCCAAACTTACAAAAGACATTTTTAGAAAATCTTTTCAATTATCATCTCATGTCAAGGAATGACTTTTGGATAAAACGGTTATGCAAATATTGCACATTACAACTTGTGCATTAACCATTTCTGTAATGTTTGCAGTAGTTGTTTTTGCAGAAGTCCTTCTTTTTGTATTCTTGGATGATTAACTCGATGACTAGCCATTAACAAAGGATGGCAGGACTTACTATCTGCAGTCCTCATCCCCCTTCACTGGCACTCATGCACAGCTAGAAAATTATGCAGATGTATCTTCTCCACCACCACTCCCATGTGCGAGGGAGCTGTTCTTTTATATAATTTCTGCTTTATAAAATTCATAAGCAAAGGTACAAGCTTATTCTAACATAAGTTTGACAGCAATAAACAATAGCCTTATAATAACATGGATATGTGGATAGCAAGCAGACGGATGCTTATTCACTTGTTGCAAAACATCCATAAATATGGATAGGGCAAAATACTGATGCAACTGAAGAGAATAAATTCATCAATGGGAAGCTTATCAAATAATGAGTTGGAGCAGTTTTTTAATGCTATAATGCATTCTGTAGAGTTACACCAGCTGCCTTAATATTTGTTAAGCAAAGCTACCTCTCCAAAACAGGTGGATACTAAAAATAAAGATCAGCACAGATTTGTCTGAAAAGAAAAACTTAACTATGTCACAGGAACCGAAACAAAAGGCACATATTTGGTTGTTGAGACACATTTTACCAATTTCTTTGCAAATTCGCGCATTAGAATTCTCCTAGATCATGCAACGTTTAATATTACGGTTTCTAACACATTGAGACCAATGAGATGGGATGTTAGCTGACATGTTTTTAAAATGTGAATTTACTACATTACATCAGAGTATTTTAGTTAACATTGCTGAAAGTAAACACTGTCCATCATTTCATGACAGTACTGCCTCTTTACAAGACCAATCCAAATCTCATTCAACTTTCTTATTTTCTTTCCACAACATTGTATCGTCATTTGATTTAAATATTCCTCCATCCTTAAAAGATGTATTGGCCATTGTTCCTCTGGTGAACCATTCCACATTCTAAAACATATCTCTCGATCCTCCTGCTAATTCCAAATTGATACAGCTCAGTACTGAAACCGAACTAGATGAAAGTAATTTTCCAAAATCATCAGAACTTTCCAGTACAAGTTGCAACTTTTTCACTTTTACTGTCCCTTTAAAGAGACAGTAGCATTCTATGTGATATTGCATATTCTCTGGTGCAGTTGGCATATTTTGTTGATTGAGTTTGAGTGATATTTTACATTTGCTGCAATCACTGGATTAAAGCTGCTCTGGCCATTTTCACAAACACGAATACAAGCAAGAGGAGTTAAAGAGCTGAAAATGTGTTGCTGGAAAAGCGCAGCAGGTCAGGCAGCATCCAAGGAGCAAGAGAATCGACATTTCGGGCATGAGCCCTTCAGGAATTCTCCTGCTCCTTGGATGCTGCCTGACCTGCTGTGCTTTTCCAGCAACACATTTTCAGCTCTGATCTCCAGCATCTGCAGTCCTCACTTTCTCCGAGAAGAGTTAAACTCAAGCATCTTTATAAATTTAAATGTGAACGGTAAATTCCATTTTGATTTTTCATGCATTTATAATTCATGAGAGAAATGGTTTTATATTTTTGAACTATCACTGCTGAGATATTGGAATGTCTGTGTGTTATTTATAGTATTATATGTTAGAACACATTTCTTTAAAAATATATTGCATAGAGTTCAGAATCCATCTGCTCTGCAAGATTGAATCACAGCTACATACGATCACTGCACTACAAAAAGATGCTAACAAAAGGGTCAAAGCTTTCACAGAAGAAATACTGCTGGAAAAAAGGGGCAGGAAAACAAACACAACATTACATCAACAGACATGTTGAAAGTCTGGTGACATGCTTAACTCCACAAAGCAAAGTTGGCTCAACCATCCAGTTCAAAATTACAATTTTAAAAAGCCTGTCCATTATAAACCAAAGCAATACTTTCAAAATGTTGTACATAGAACTCAAGTCATCAGTAACACAAAGTGCACTAAAAGTTTCCAAACCAATAAAGCTCATCATAAACAGGGGTGAAAATAAAATGCAACAGCTGACAGAAATATCAAGCTACAACACTTGAACAGGAATGAGAAAGATTTACTTGGCTCCAGAATAGATCCACATCTGTTAACATGACATTATTGCATCTCACCTGTTTATATTTCAGTGGTTTCTTATCAGAAATCTTTTTAGCTGCCTCTGCAGATTTTACAGTCAATGGCACTCTGTATTTGGCGGCTGGTTTGGTGATTTTCTGTGCAGGTCCTGCAGATCCAGAGACTGGACCTGGTCTTTTTACTGCCAAGGTAAGGAAAATTTGATGAATGATTTCTGGTCAACCTGATGCTCTGAATCTTCTGCAAGCAATCCTCAATTGAATTTCTCTGGTGATTGTCAGCACATCGGAGAGTGTTGGTTTCATTCCTGGGTCTACGTGCAGTTCCTAAATTGTAGGTGTAGGTGTGGGAGGCAAAGTCACCATTATTTCCCATTGCTAGTTGTCTTCATGAAGGTACAAATGGGTTCAGCTTAACCAGAGCACTGTCAGAGCAAATTAATTGGACTTGTTGCCCTGCAGAACATTGTCAGCAAAGTACTACTACTACTACTACTACTACTACGAAGGAATCAGTTATGAAATTTAAGATTGTTTACCTGATATTTTGTCATATTCCAGGAAAAAAGATTGCTGGTCAGCAACCTGATGGCTGGATTTGACGTTCACCCTTTACATCAGCTGCATACCCTGGTTATAGTGTGACCGAATGCATGCATGGCTGCAAGCTCACTTCATTAGCTTTTTCTTGCCTCACACCACAGAAGAGAGAGTAGAAAATTACGGACCATGCTGACTTGGACACGCAACAGCCACTCAATGTGCTGAAATGTACCCAACACCAATATTGTTAGTGTCAGCACAAGACATTCAGCAGTTCGAAGAGAAGCCCCAGTACCTTGTCAGGGCATGTGAAACGGTAATAAATGTGATCTTATTGGTGCTGCGAACAGATTTTTATGATCCAAAGGCTGCTCCAATTTCAAACTAGAAGACACAGTTACAGAATAAGGGGTCACATTTGAAACGGAAATGCAAAGGAATTCCCAGTATTAGAACCCTCGCTGATTTTTTTTCATCATTTTTTTTCTTTTATCAGTTTTGGTTTGGAGCTGAAGATTACTAGGGACTTTTGGAACAGTTTGTGGTAAGAGGCAATGAATAGACCAAACATTGGCTGGGAGGCCTGACCTGGAGGCTAATTGCAGGACGTTTCTTAATTAACTGATTCCTACAGCGACAGTGATCACTGGAACATGGGAGATCTTATTATCCTTTAGCACAGATTAGAATAGTTTAAAGTTCACAAATGTTTTAAAATAAAACTTGTTTTTAAACAGATAGCCTATGACAATGAGTTAAAAGTAAAAAAGTTTCTTACCTGCTGCACTGGGGATAACTGGTTTTGGAGCATGATGTGGAACTGTATGACCAAATTCTTCAACAATGAGCTAGAAATGGAAATATCAGGCCGGGAAGATAAAGAATTACCATTCTGTTTTTCTTGCTTCTCTTCACACACTGCAATTCATTATCCCCCTCAAGTATTTGAAAATTTTCCCTGTATCTTTTCAACAATTGTCCTCGTTTATTCATTTTTGTTCCCTGAATTTGTATTCACTGAGCTATATGAACAATGTACACTTCTTGTGGAACACTGCAGAATACTTTCTGCTTTGCATGTGTCACAGTACTTACCGATACAGATTTTAGCATCCTATATACTGTCCTTCCTACTTTGAAGTCAAGTCACCAGTGAGAAAGGTCAGTCAGTGTCAGAATCCTTGCTTATCCTCAGGTTAGGAATATAGGAACAGGAGTACAGCCATTTAGCCCAAGCTTGTTCTAGCATTTAATGATATCATGATTGATCTGTCATGTATAATACCCAGTTTGACTCCATTGTCTTTCAAATGTGACAGTTGATTTTTGTCAACCTAACAGAGCAAGTAATTAACAGAGCAAGTACCAACTGCCATTTGTGCATGACTGTTCCAAACTTCTGCCCACTGTTTGTGAACATAATTGTCTAATTTCCCTTCTTTTTAGCTTGCAGAAATATGATTTCCACCCTTTTTGATCCCCCTTATATCTTAAAAGATTTCAATCACATAGTTTATAATTTTCAAGGAATAAAATCCTCAATTATGTCCAATGAAATTGAGGTAGGGTATGGGAAGAGACAAAGGTAGGGAAGATAAAGACATGCTGGGTTGCACTCAGTTCTTGAATTCAAAAGTCTTGAAAGCAGGCAAGGATTGTTACATAACCCTGACTTGTGAATGTTTTTCTACAAAACATAATTGACAGCAACGTGTATTGCATATCCTTGCTCTTTTTGTACCTCCTTCTGTTTTTTGGTGCTTTGCATATATTTTTTCAGTGCAATCTTGAATTTGAATAAAAATCAACATTGCACAATAAAGTTCAAAGAAAGGAAGTGCTTTGAGCCACTGCTATTCCTCATGTATTTATTCAACTCTCAAGAATGAGAAATACATAATCTGCATTCACAAAACACTTGGACAGCCTCAGGACAATCACAAAGTGCTTTGCAGGCAATGAAACACTGTTGAGTGTAGCCTTCATGATAATCAGGAGAAACATATCAGCAATTTCCATGCAGCAAAGATTCAGAAGCAGAAGTGAAACAAATACTCAAACAAGATGCATTTAGTCACATGAGCGAAGATAAATGTCAGTCAGGATTTCAGGAGAATTCCTTGCACAAGCCAGACAAAGCCAGTAGAATACAAAAGCAAAATATTATATATCCTGGAAACACAAAACATAAATAGAAAATGGTGAAACATTCAGTAGGTCATACAGCATTTGTGGATACAAAAAGACAGTTAATCCTTCAGGCCAATGACCTTTCATGGGAACTTGATGAAGTCACAGATGTAATAGCTTTAAGCTAAGTATAGAGGCAGGGCAAGTGTAGAGGATGGGAGAAAGAACAAATGGTTTGATAAGGTGGAAGACAGGAGAGATTAATTACATTAGGGATGATGGTCTAATTGCAAAAATTGATTTTTTTTAAGCTAAACGTTTCTCGTAATGTGTGCATTACTAGCTAGGTTAGTACTTCCTGCTCATCGCCAGCTGTCCTTGACGAAGTAATGCTAAATGGGGGTTTTGTGGTTGTTGTAGTAACCTTTGGGTACGCTCACTGTGCTTTTATGAAAGTAATACCTAATTGTTCACACAGTTGGATTCAGAAACTAAAGTTGAGAGAGAGTCGGTATCTTACCAAGGGAAGATATTTGGGGAAAAGGAAATTATGACGCTATCAGACAGGAGTTGGAAAGTACAGACTGGGAGCTATTGTTCCACAGAAAGTCTCCACATGTTTGCTGTGCCCTATTTAAGGAACAGTTGTTGCGAGTGATGCACAAATTTGTTGCTCTAAGACAGGTAAGAAGGGGCAAGATTAAAAGGAATCTTGGATGACGAGAACAGAGGAACTTCTCATCAAAAGGAAGAAGGCAGCTTACTTAAGGTGGAGGAAGCAAGGATCTAGCACAGCTTTAGAGGATTACAGGCTTGCTGGAAAGGAGCTCAGGAATGGACTGAGGAGAGCACGAAAAAAGCTTGGCAAGAAGGATTAGGGAGAACCCAAAGGCATTTTACTCATACGTGAAGAATAAGAAAATGAATGATCAGGGAGAAGGTAGGGCCAATCAGGGATAGCGTAGGGAACTTGTGCGTGGAGTCTGAGCAGATAGGGGAAGCCAGAAATGTGTTTTTTGCTTCAGTTTTCACCAAGGAAAGGGAACTTGTTGTAAATGAAAACTTAGAGGAGCTGGGATACAATCTTGACCAGATCAAGACTGATGAAGTTGATGTGCTAGAAATTTTGGAAAACATTAAAATTGATAAGTGTCCAGGGCCAGACCAGATTTATCCCAGGCTGCTCCAGGAAGCGAGAAAGGAGGTTGCTAAGCCGCTGGCGAGGATATTTGCTTCCTCACTCTCCACAGGAGTCGTACCGGAGGATTGGAAGGAGGCAAATGTTGTTCCTCTTTTCAAGGGTAATAGGGAAATCCCTGGCAATTACAGACCAGTCAGTCTTACGTCTGTGGTCAGCAAAGTTTTGGAAAGAATTCTGAGGGATAGGATTTATGACTATCTGACAAAGCATAGTATGATTAAAGGCAGTCTGCATGGCTTTGTGAGGGGCAGGTCATGCCTCACAAATCTTATTGAGTTCTTTGAGGAGGTGTCAAGACAGGTCGACAACGGTCGAGCTGTGGATGTGGTGTATATGGACTTCAGCAAGGCATTTGATAGGGTTCCCAAGGGAGGCTCATTCATAAAGTCAGGAAGTATGGGATACAGGGAGATTTGGCTATCTGGATTCAGAACTGGCTGGCTGACAGAAGGCAGAGAGTGGTTGTAGATGGAAAGTATTCTGCCTGGAGGTCAGTGTTGAGTGGGGTCCTGCAGGGCTCTGTTCTTGGGCCTCCGCTCTTTGTAGTTTTTATAAATGACTTGGATGAGGAGGTTGAGGGGTGGGTTAGTAAATTTGCAGAAGACACAAAGATTGGAGGTGTCGTCGATAGTATAGGGGGCTACTGCACGCTGTAGTGCAATATAGACAGGATGTAGAGCTGGGCTGAGAAATGGCAGATGGAGTTCAACCTGGATAAATGCAAAGTGATGCATTTTGGAAGGTCGAACTCGAATGCTGAATATAGGATTAAAGACAGGATTCTTGGCAGTGTGGAGGAACAGAGGCATCTGGGTGTGCAAGTACATAGATCCCTCAAAGTTGTCATCCAAGTGGATAGGGTTGTTAAGAAAGCATATGGTGTTTTGGCTTTCATTAACAGGGGATCGAATTTAAGAGCTGCAAGGTTTTGCTGCAGCTCTACAAGCCCTTGGTGAGACCACACTTGGATATTGTGTCCAGTTCTGGTCACCCTACTATAGGAAAGATACAGAGGCTTTGGAGAGGGTGCAAAGAAGGTTTACCAGGATGCTGCCTGACTGGAGGACTTGCCTTATGAAGAAAGGTTGAATAAGCTCAGACTTTTCTCTCTGGAGAGAAAGAAGAAGAAGAGCGGAGACCTGATCGAGGTGTACAAAATAATGAGAGGAATAGATAGAGTCAATAGCCAAAGACTTTTCCCCAGGGCAGGATTGACTGGTACGAGAAGTCATAGTTTGAAGATATTAGGAGAAAGGTATAAAGGAGACGTCAGAGGTAGGTTCTTTTTGCAGAGTTGTGAATGCATGGAATGCGTTGCCAGCTGTGGTGGTGGAAGCAGAGGCATTGGGGACGTTTAAGCGACTGCTGGACGTGCACATGGACAGCAGTGAGTTGAGGAGTACATAGGTTAAGTTACTATATTTTACATTAGGATTAAAATCTCGGTACAACATTGTGGGCCAAAGGGCCTGCTCTGTGCTGTACTTTTCTATGTTCCATAACGGCAATGCCACTGGACGAGTAAACCAAAAGCCCATGACTAATGGTCAAGGAACATGGAATCCCAAGCTGCAGATGGTGATAGCTAACTTCAATAAACATCTGGGATTGAAAGGTAGTCTAATAGTGATCAAGTAGCAACTGCCAATTGTCATAAAAACACATCTGGCTCACTAATGTCTTTCACAGAAGAAAATCTGGCATCATTACCTGGTCCACCCTACTGTAGTGCTTTTGATGTTTAACTGTCATCTGGGTTATTAGAAACCAACAATACATGCTGTCCTACTCAGTGGTGAGCACATCCCATGAATAAACAAAAAAGAAATTTAGCCTCCCTAATTATTTGTAACACCTGCATGTTACCCTTCAAGTAATTTGTTAACAAGGGCCACCAGGTATTTGTACAACTACACTTGCTGCAGACTTAGCATTTAAGAAGTACTCAACACATATGCTCCTCCTATTCCATATTTCTACACATTATGTTCCAATTGCCATTTTCTTCTAGCACAGTGTCTTCTTTCTAGTGTCATCTAGAAAATATTACATTTGGTTCCCACATCCAAACGACTGATTATATCCTGCATAGCTGGGGTGCCAAGTAGTAATCCTTGTGGTCTTCCAATTAGTCAGTCTACCAACATGAATATGACCCACTTATTCCTACTTCCTGCCTATTCACTAATCCTTTATTCATGTCAATAAGTTACCTGCTACTCTATGCGCTTAAATTTTGTTACCTAACCTCTTCATGTTTTGTAAATCCAAATCCAACATGCAAAGATAATAGGTCTGTAATTCTGTTTTTTTTTCCCTCACTTCCATCTTAAATAGTGGGTAACACTTAGCACTTCTAACCCACATAAATCATTCCAGAATCTGTAGAATTTTGGACGATGAGCACTAATGCATCCAGTATCTCTACAGCCATCTCCTTCACTCTCGAATTATGACCATTAGGACTTGGGGAATTATCAACTTTCAGCCTCATTAATTTTTCCAGTACAATCTTCTTATAAAAGCTAAATTTTCTTCAACTCTTCATTCGGTCAATCCATTTGAATCTCCAGTTGCCGGAAATTTCTACTATCTTCCTCAGAGCAAACAGAGGCAAAGTAATCATTTAGCTTCTCGGTCATTTCTCCAGTCAGCTGTATAAATTCTCCTGACTCTGCCTGTAACTGATCCATATTTATTTTGGCAAATATTTACTCTAACATAACTAAATAAACTTTTACAAACTGTTTTTATAATTTGTGCTAATTCACATTCACATTGAATTCTTTGTCTCTATCAATTTCTTGATCTTCCTGTGCTGTATTCTAAAACCCTCCCAATTCTTGTGTTTCTGGCAACTTCGTTGACGCTTTCTTCTGACCTTATATAATTTTCAACTTCTTTATCATTCCAGCCACAGTTCTTCAAGCCAAGGCATAAAAGTGCATGCCTAACCTCTACCCACTAGTTGTGAAAATGAACAAAAACGGGGGAAAAGAATTATGGAAAATACACAAATGGTCTTCCAAATTACCACTGTCTATCTGCAAAGGAAACATTCCAAGACATGAACTGAGCACTAAATTTCTCCCACACACTGGGTACCCAAAGACATATCTTCTGTCATGTAACATGTGGCAATGCAACTATTTTTCAACAACAAAGCTTTCGAAAATAGGTGCTCCGGTTTCCTCCCACAGTTTAAATATGTGCAGGTTAGGTGGATTGGCTATGCTAAGTTGCTCAGTGTCCAGGGATCTAAACACTAGATGGATTAGCCATAGGAAATGCAGAGTTACAGGGTTGCAGTCGGGCGGTGGGTCTGGGTGGAAGCTCTTCAGAAGGTTAGTATGGACCGAATGGGTGGAATGGCTGCCTCCATACTGTAGGAATTCTATGATAAAAACTGGGCCTTATTTATCATTTCTACAGTCAATATATTAAAAAAATTGGAAAACACAATACTCACATCCACTGAAAGTAACTTGTCAATTCTTCTAGCTAGAAATGGCTTCTTCAGTATGGAGCTTACTGAAGGTCTATCCCTTGGATTTCTTTTAAACAACTGTGACATTAAGTTACGCAGATCATAGGTATAATGAACAGACACGGGTGGGTAAGATCCACGGATTATCTTCAGTACTAAGTTTTTCATGTTACCGGCTTCAAACTGCATTTAAAGAAGAGTGGAGGTTAAGTCAATTATGACCCAACAAGAAAAAGTGTACCCACTTACATAGACAGCTTAAATTCATCTGTACTACAAAAAAAAAATTGAACAAAAATATAAAAACAGCACTTTTCTTTAAAAACCCATTCAAAAGCAGTTTAAAAATCAGCAATTTGAAGTCACCATAAAAATCACAAATATATTCTGTGAATAACTCTCTAAACCCATAACTCTGTTATATGATTAGTTAATAAAAGCAAAGGAAATTCACATGAGAAAATAATACCACTGAATCATATAAACCAATAGCTCGAGGTAGGACAAAGGGAAGGATGGACCTGATTGAATTAAATCAAAACCAATGTTATTACAATGCTAAGGTTCAGGAGTACACAGTAAAAACATAGGAACAAGGAGCAAGAGTAGTCATTCAGCCCTCTGAGCTATTCAGTATGGCTATGGCTGATACTTCAATGCTGATATTCCATTTTCTCCCCAAATGTCTTTCAAATCTAAAAATGTATCAATTTCTTTCTTGAACATATTGTGACTGTCTCCACAGTATACAGTACTTTTCAGTGTCAATGCTTATGGTACAAGACAAGACATCTTTCTTGGCAGCAGGTTTTAGGAAAAAGATGCTAAAACACAAACTAGGTCACAGAAGCATGCAGCGGATAAGGAAAAGGATGCAGCACAAAAGAACATCACAGTCCGAATCTATGCAGCATAGCATTATGACTGTAGGAAAAACCAATATTCAACCTGCATCATTTGACTTGAATACCAGATACCATGGAAGAAATAAAACCGGTCTCAGAAAAAGGACACCACTGACCCAAATTGGCCACAGTGATTATGTGACAAACCCAGGCAACCCACGTCGAATATGCAAAACTAGCTGACTCTGCATTAACTTTTTATTTAAAAGGCACCAAAACTCAGTGAAACAACAAGAAATTCGCAACTCTTGTTTTACTCACGTTTGCAATGGTAACCACATATTAAGAGATGATCCACTGCCGACAACGTGAAACAAAACAATGACAGAGACCAGAATCCTCAAAAGGAATAGCACATCAACAGCAGTCTTCAAGTTAAAAAAAGCAACACGGATTGATAACAGCAAGGATAATGGAAGCCCTTCATGCTCTCAATAGCAGACATCAGTGGTGAAAAAGCAACTTGCAAAAACATTGTTCATGGAGAACTCCAGAACAGCAAACAGTGCCACTATTAAAGAAATGGGACAGCTAAACCAGTTGGACTCATTCTTGCAACACAGGGGGCTCTTAGATCTGTAACTGCATCTGCCTTTATCATTGCGTCTACACTAGATATCCCTCTTTCATTCACAAGCACACTTTGTAAGCTCATTACCTGTATTAGTGAGGTTAGCAGGTAATAAAACTCCACTCTTTTTGGATGACTAAGACTTAAAATTGGCTCTCCATTTTTAATCCAGTGAACTAAATTTTAATTAAAGTCTGACAACTACATGTTAAAGAAAAATTGTTGCAACCAACCAAGAGTAAGTAACCAAAAGGGAATCTTAACCCCCTGCCCTCTCATTGTGTAACACTAAATTCAACAAGAAGATGCCAAGGACAGAGAACTATGAGGTTTAGGGATGGCACTATTCCCACAACTGCAGAAAAGACTAGAGAATATGTTGAAAGTCTTTAATAACAGTCAGTCAACAGTATTTGACTCAATGAACTTCCAGAGTATGTTGATGAGGCAAATTAAAACAAAATATATTTCCTTTCATGGGGGTTGGTGGAACAGGACACATTTAGCCACTGCAGCAGCTGTAGTTGTAACCATTGCATCTTTTAAGGTAAAAGTCAATCAATATTTCAAGTAGAGAAATGCACACATTACCAGAGGAAGAAAAAAAATTCAAGATGGTCATCTGCCTCGCAGGTACAAGGTCAACCGACCAACGAGATTCTCACCTCCCAACCCACCCCACCACCAGACCAGATACCCACTTGATCTCCCCTAAACATTACATTAATTACCTTACCACGTTTCACCCTAACATGCAGGCATTCTATAACTGGCACCCTACACTCTCCCTGCAGGCATCTTAACTTTTATTCATCTGGTATCTTAACTGCCTTCCAGCTTGCTCCCTATTTGGAATCCTGGCACCTTTCCTGGCTGACGCCATACCCATTACTTTTGGCATTGTACCTTGGAAACTCTACCACTTCTCTAGCTGCCACCCTTCCCTCCAAACATTTTGAGTCCTACTCTCAACCCTACCCCTCCCCAGTTGGCACCCTACCTACCAGTCACCTTACCCACCCAACCTTCCACCTTCCTCGCATCTCAAAAAAAAAACACACTTACTTTGTGTACTTATTGTTGAACAGCAGCTGTCAAAAGTGGCTGTCAAGAACTTTAAATTTCACAATACAGCACCTGACTGTCATTTCAAAACAAAAAAAAAAGGGTGGCATGGTTCTGCAGCCTCTAACAGTTCTGCATCCACAAAGAGCTGTCACAATGTTTGTGCATACTATGAATCTTCATTTTCTTTGCCTCAAAAATAAGTGCCAAAGAAGGTATTATTACATTTTTTTAAAAAAAAAACTAAACTTAAGCTGACAAAAATAAGTCTTTAAGCTGCTTGAAGTCAAATACATGGACTAAACCATTTAAATTACAGTGGCAAAGGGGGGACATTTACAAGGCATGTGCACAGTGTTGATGATATACAATAGCTTATCTATTTAGTGACCTTCAAGGCATTCTGCTAAAGTGGACCCATGGTTGAATATCTCAGAGTTCTCAAGCTGAAGTAGGATAGGTGGGAAGGAAGGAAAAGGAAGGAAAAGGAAGGAAAAGGAAGGAAAAGAAGGAAGAGAAGGAAGAGAAGGAAGAGAAGGAAGAGAAGGAAGAGAAGGAAAAGGAAGGAAGAGAAGGAAGAGAAGGAAAAGGAAGGAAAGAGAAGGAAAAGGAAGGAAAGAGAAGGAAAAGGAAGGAAAGAGAAGGAAAGAGAAGGAAAGAGAAGGAAAGAGAAGGAAAGAGAAGGAAAGAGAAGGAAAGAGAAGGAAAGAGAAGGAAAGAGAAGGAAAGAGAAGGAAAGAGAAGGAAAGAGAAGGGAAGAGAAGGGAAGAGAAGGGAAGAGAAGGGAAGAGAAGGGAAGAGAAGGGAAGAGAAGGGAAGAGAAGGGAAGAGAAGGGAAGAGAAGGGAAGAGAAGGGAAGAGAAGGGAAGAGAAGGGAAGAGAGGGAAGAGAGGGAAGAGAGGGAAGAGAGGGAAGAGAGGGAAGAGAGGGAAGAGAGGGAAGAGAGGGAGGAAGGGAGGAAGGACGGAAGGACGGAAGGACGGAAGGAGGGAAGGACGGAAGGAGGGAAGGAGGGAAGGAGGGAAGGAGGGAAGGAAGGAAGGAAGGAAGGAGGGAAGGAAGGAAGGAAGGAAGGAAGGAGGGAAGGAGGGAAGGAGGGAAGGAAGGAAGGAAGGAAGGAAGGAAGAGAAGGGAAGAGAGGGAAGAGAGGGAAGAGAGGGAAGAGAGGGAGGAAGGAAGGAAGGAAGGAAGGAAGGAAGGAAGGAAGGAAGGAAGGAAGGAAGGAAGGAAGGAAGGAAGGAAGGAAGGAAGGAAGGAAGGAAGGAAGGAAAGGAAGGAAGAAGGAAGAAGGAAGAAGAAAAAAGGAGAAGGAAGAAGAAAAAAGGAGAAGGAAGAAGAAAAAAGGAGAAGGAAGAAGGGAAGGGAGGGAAGGGAGGGAGGGAAGGGAGGGAAGGGAGGGAAGGGAGGGAGGGAGGGAAGGGAGGGAAGGGAGGGAAGGGAGGGAAGGGAGGGAAGGGAGGGAAGGGAGGGAGGGAAGGAAGGGAGGGAAGGAAGGGAGGGAAGGAAGGGAGGGAAGGAAGGGAGGGAAGGAAGGGAAGGAAGGGAGGGAAGGGAGGGAAGGGAGGGAAGGGAGGGAAGGGAGGGAAGGGAGGGAAGGGAGGGAAGGAAGGAAAGGGAGGGAAGGGAGGGAAGGGAGGGAAGGGAGGGAAGGGAGGGAAGGGAAGGGAGGGAAGGGAGGGAAGGGAGGGAGGGAAGGGGGAGAAGGGGGAGAAGGGGGAGAAGGGGGAGAAGGGGGAGAAGGGGGAGAAGGGGGAGAAGGGGGAGAAGGGGGAGAAGGGGGAGAAGGGAAGAACTGTAATCCATCCTTTCCAGTAGTATGGCCTAACAACTATAATGCACAGATAAAATCCTAATCTGTCCTTTCCTTTTTAGCATGACATAAGAGCTCAGAATTTCCATTTCTCAACGAGGTACCCAACAACAGTAACTATTCAACTTATTTTTACCTATCTGCAGTCTTTATTTCAAGAATAGTCCTAGTTACTGGTTCACTGATGTTCTTTAGGGAAGGAGAACTGCCATCCCATAATTGGTCTGGCCTACATGTAACACCAGACTCACAAATGTGGTTGCCTCTTCGCTATTTCCAGGCAATAACAGATGGGCAATAAATGCAGGACAAGAGGAACATCTGGGACGGCAGGGTGTCTCAGTGGTTAGCACTGTTGCCTCATTGTGTCAGGGACCTGGGCTCGATTCCAATCTCTGTGGACTGTGTGGAGCTTGCACATTCTCCCAGTGTCTGCATGGGTTCCTTCCGGGTGCGCTGGTTTCCTCCCACAATCCAAAGACGTGCAGGTTGGGTGAATTGGTCACTCTAAATTGCCCATAGTGTTCAGGAATGTCTCAGTTAGATGCATTAGTCAGGGGGAAACGTAGGATAATGGGGTAGTGGAATGGGTCTGGGTGGGTTAGTCTTCGGAGTATCGGTGACGACTTGTTGGGCCGAAGGGCCTGTTACCACACTGTAGGGATTTTATAATACTAAAAAGCCAGCAAGGCCCACACAGTGTAGAATTCTTTTTTTAAAAAATGCAGCACCAGTTAAGTAACCTTGGAAAATCCAATGCACAACATTCACGTGATTTTCTAAATCCACAGTTTATGATTTTTTGGTAGGACTTAATTTAAAACATTGCTATAAAAGAGGCAAAGACAGTCAAAGTTTTTCATTTTTCCATGATCAGGACTGTCATGCGAAAGCCAATTCATCCAACAGGACAAAAAAAAAAAGGTGCTGATTAGTTGGCATGGAAATGCAACAGGAACTGTTAGCCCATCTTGGCCAGGTAAGTGGACTTAGGGTGTAATCATATGAAACGTAGCAGAAATTGGCAGTCTTCATGACTAGGTTCACAACGAAAAAATAGTATGGGTAAATTCCTGTAGAACAGGATCCTGTTTAGTTATTTGCTTCTGGCACACAGAAAATGCATCATACTATGATGGCAACTGAACGTTTAAAATTGGTCTCTGGGCTAATTCTTGGCAGAGTCAAGATTACTTAGTAAAGATTATTGAGTAGCAGAATCACTGTTGGACTTGGTGTTCTGAGATTTGCAAGCACAGACTGGTTGAGCTGAACTGCTATGTTGTCAGCTGCTACTGATCAAAAGGATGTACATTTGATACAGGCTGCCAGTCACTGGGATATAGATACTCATATCACACTACTTAGATTATTCTGAACAATGTCTCCTAACTCATTGAAATATTAGATTTCTTGCTCTATACCACAGTATAGGTATCTGCCATATCCCTTTCAGACTTGTTAAACAAGAAGTATTGTGAATTCTCCAGTGTCAGGCAAGGCTATTAAGAAGATCAAGGTCAGAGTCTCCCCCAATTCTCATTGTAACATCCCTCAGCATTCCAGGATGCCACTAGGGGTCTAGGCTATTTTTGGCTAGTCTTTTTCTGGACTTTCCCATCCCATTGTTCCTCTTGATTTTCTCCAATACTTGCTACCTCACTATCATTACTCCTGTGAAAAAAATATAGAATAGTGCTTGTTTTGTAGCTCCACCAATGATTAGTCAAAAATTAATTTTTTCTTCAAATCTCTGATCACCCCATCTTCTCCAAGTAATCTTGATATATTTTACAACATGTGAAAATACAGGAAAAAGAATCATTGCCTATTTCTGCAAGTTGTCTTATCTTTTTTCTTTGTTTCCTCATGTTTTTAAACATTTCATTTCTGTTGCATTTTTTGAGGTTTCATTTTAATTTCTTAACCTATCCAAGGAGTTCCAGCTTCTGCTTTAGCACATTCAGTTGTCAAAATACAGGTGTACTGCATGTTCCAATGATCTCATTTGAAAATTGCCCATTGTTTACTGCCTTGTCTGCTGATTTTTCTAATTTATCTGGGTTAGCACTTCTGTTATCTCTTGACCAGTTTCCAGTCAAGTCATTTCATCTTAGACTGATATCTCTCTTTTTAGTTTGGAGATTTAAAGCAACAAATACTGTTACACCCCCACCAAGTCTTATTTTGATAAAATTGTTTCATTTAGGTTTGGAAAGCCAGGTATTGCAAGGAAGTGAAGTCGACCACCCAGCCCTCAAGCATGTTCTTCCATTCAATGAGATCATGGCTGATCTGTGACGTAACTCCATATAACTGTCTTTGGCCCACATCCCTGAATAACCCTACTTACCAAACATTTCTCAGATTTAAGATTAACAACTGATTTCAAGTGCAATTTGTGGAAGAGAGTTCCACACATCTCTTGTCCTGTGTATGTAAAAGTGCATCCTAAAATCTCTCCTGAATGGTCTGGCACTAATGGACGCCCCCTAGTTCTAGAACTCCCAACCAAAGGAAACAGGGTAGATAGAGTGAAGCTGCCTTTTCCTGTTAATCTTTTGAAAACGTCATTCAGATCAGCCATTAACTTTCAAATTCTAGAGAAGCAGGCCTAACTTGTATAATCACCCCACATATCCTAACCCGTGAAGTCCAGGTATCATTCTTGCAAACAATTGTTGTACTTCTTCTAAGGCCAATATATATTTGTTAAGGTGTGGTGCTCAGATTTGCTCACAGTACTCCAAGTGAGGTCTAACCAGGGTTTGGTGTCTAAATGCAGCATAGCTTATACATACTTATACCCCAATCCTCTGGATGCAAAGGCCAGCATTCTATTAGCCTTCATTCTTTTCTGCATCTACTCGTGACATTTGAAAGATCTCTGGGTACCCAAATCTCTGGGTATTCGCAGTATTTTTTAACTTCACACTATCTACAAAGTACCAAAATGGATAACTTCACAAGTGTCTACACTGAACTCCATCTGTCACAGTTTTTGCCTATTCACTCATCTTTTATAATCTCTTTGTAATTTGACGATAGACTCCAACCATTTTCACTAGCAGACTTCCCCATTTTATTACGGACAGTCTCGGTTTTCTCTGATTAAAGTTAATGTTAGCTAAACCTAAAATTCTGGTTTTGTGATCAATGCTTTTCTCTTTCAAACACTATATTGACCTGATCATGTTATGATCACTATTTGCTAAAATGTTGATGAAGAACTGGCTTTGGCTCCTTACTGAACCCAATATTGCTTGTGGCCTTCTGAAGGAAGTATCTCAGACACACTTCAGAAATTCATGACTTTTTAAACAGGTGCTTGACTGCCTCACTGAGTCTATGTTAAAAGCTTAAATTCACCATTAATACTGCTGTCTTGGGTACACACTCACCTAATGTCTTCATTTACACAAGCTCGCACTTCAGGGCTGCTACCAAAAAAGTGTCTATATACAATATCCATTACAGTTTTAGATCCTTTACTGTTCCTTATAGATGGAACTGAGGAACAAGTTCTCATTGTCGAAAAGGTATCAACTGCAAGCAGCCTCAGATACTTACCTTCGTCTCTGACATAAACACATATCAGCTTTGAAGCATTGGGGGTCAGTCTTTTCTCCCTCCCAAGTTGACTACAACTTTCATGAATCAAAGTTGTAGTTTCTCTGGCAACATTTAATACAGTGAACAAGATTAATGCTGCTGATTTGTACTCAGTCAGAACAAAATTCTGACAATTTTATTCTGACTGATAAAAACCAATTCAATACAAACATCTGAAAAATCAAATAATGAGAACAGAATTTAATCCTTCACCCTCAATTAGATGGATTAAAATCATAGTGGTCAGATATTGTGACATCCAATCGTTAGTCACATCTTCAGAATATTAAATATATGAATTGTGATTAAAAGGAAAAATCTGCAATTTCAGAATTAAATGTAGTTGTGAAATATTAAAATAAATAATAGATAGCACTTTTTCACAGAACATTAAAATTTTGAAAAAACAGGAAACTACTTACTGCATGTTTCAGGGTGCACATCTCATATAAGACACAGCCCAAAGCCCAAATATCACTAAACAAATGAATTACAAAGCAGTCAGTACACCTCCTCTCCAGTAAAAGGGACAGAAATTATTATTACATTATTTCATTTGTCAGTGAATGAATGTACCTTTTGTTGTTGTATGGCTTATTTTCGCATATTTCCGGGGACAGGTAGTATGGTGTGCCAATGCATGTACGGGCCAGCTCTACAGTACTAATAAAAAAAAGTTAACACTGTCATTCATTTAATTTGTACACATACTATTTTAATAATCTGAGCACGCTTTAAAATAAACCGATGATTTCTTTAACAAGGCAGTGAAGTCACAGATCGCATTTGCACAACTGAGTCTGTTAGCAGCAATTATAGAAGAGAAGCAGCTGGTGGTTGGAAGAGCACCTCTTCACAAAGCCTGTCCCTTGTACATATTGGGGAGTAGTTGGAAAATAACATTTGATCAGTTGGCTGCCCCCTGAAATTTCCCAGGTGCTTTGAGTGCTTTTCACTCATCGGGCATTTATTTTTAATGAACTTGTGGTTGTCATACCAGCCCCACAGTATGACTGCAGGAAATCCTTAGGATCACAAACTCGGTCTAATTACTGTCACCAGGTGTGATCTTTGTTCCATCAAAGTGGGACTAAGCCAGCAGGTTGTGGAGGAGTCATAACTTCTGACTGTCCCCCTTCCGTGGCTGTGTTCATGTCTGGGTATCCTTGAGAGGAAGAACAGTGTCCACCAATATTCTCAATGCCCTTAAGAGACAGAAGTGGCCACCACAGGGGTTAGAGAGCTTTATCACTCCCTCCAACTCCACTTTGAATAAACTTCCCGCCCCTCCCTCAACTTTGATACTTGGTATTACTCTCAACAAACTTTGCATACAAGTTATTCAACTGGGACCACAGGTGATTTACTGATTGTGGTTAAATACTGGAGTTTTATTAAATACTGGGGTCTCATTACATTTATGTGGGAGTCTGACTTAGTATGTGTTGTGAAGGTACCATCTGTGGGATTATGACTGAGGATTGTTATTGCAACAACACCCCATCAGGAGGGTAGGAGTAACCGGTCTCACGACAGTCAAAAATACAATTCAATTGCATGTAACAGAACATCTGGATATAAAAAAAAGTGGGGATATTTACTGATGATGCGCACTACACTATTCATGATTCCTAAAATACTGAAGCAGTCCATATGCAGCAAAACGAGCACAACATTCAAGCTTAGGTCAGTAAGTGGTGTTTACGTTAAATAAGCATCAGTCAACCATCACCTCCATCAAGGAGAATTCAAACTATCCCCTTAACAATCAATCAATGGAACGATCATCACTGAATGCCTCACTAGCAACATTCTGGAGTCATGACTGACCAGAAACTGAACTGAACTAGCCATATCAATATAGTAGCTACAAAAGCAGGACAAAGGCTAAGAATACTGCAGCATGTCACTCACCTCCTGAGTCCCCAGAACCTGTTCACAATCTAGAAGGCACAAGTCAGGAGTGTGATGGAATACATCCTACTTGTCAGAAAAGCTTGAATGGACTTTCAACCTTATGCTTGTATAATTGCTTATATTTGATGATCTAATATAAAACACATTGACAGACAGCTGCTTTCAACTTGGAATTCAATTCACAACAGTACGCCCATACGACAACTCTGCAGTACTGTTATATCTCATATTTTCTAATGAAAGTCTAAGTCCGGTGGTAGATTCAGAAACAATTTTATTTTGGTACAACTTTGTTTCAGCTTCAGATTTTCTTTTCAGTTACAGCACACAAAAACTTCAGAATGTATGCAGTTAAAAACTTAGAGTGCATGTGACCCCCACCCCATGATTCTTTTGATCAGTGGTGTCAATCCCTCAGAGATTGGCTGCCTGGTACAGCACCTTAAAAGAGATGGTCAGGCTTGTAGTCCAGCCCGAGTCATGATGTTTTCCTGATACTTCAACAATGAGTGGGCCACTTCTATTGCCTGAAACTGGTTTGAATCTTTTCTTTTGGTGATTATAGATCGATATAAACAACTACCTTGAAATCTATGATTGTCAGAAAGACAAGGACTGATTAGGGATAGTCAACATGGCTTTGTGCTTGGGAAATCATGTCTTACAAACTTGATGGAGTTTTTTTGAAGTAACAAAGAGGATTGATGAGGGCAGAGCGGTGGACATGATCTATATGGATTTCAGTAAGGCGTTCAACAAGGTTCCCCATGGGAATTTAGTTAGCAAGGGTTAGATCTCATGGAATACAGGGAGAATTAGCCATTTGGATACAGAACTGGCTCAAAGGTAGAAGACAGAGGCTGGTGGTGGTGGTGAAGGGTTGTTTTTCGGACTGGAAGCCTGTGACCAGTGGAGTGCCACAAGGATCGGTGCTGGGTCCACTACTTTTTGTCATTTACATAAATGATTTGGATGTGAGCACAAGAGGTAAAGTTAGCAAGTTTGCAGATGACACCAAAATTTGAGGTGTAGTGGACGGCAAAGAAGGTTACCTCAGATTACAATGGGATCTTGGTCAGATGGGCCAACGGGCTGAGGAGTGACAAATGAAGTTTAATTTAGATAAATGAGAGGTGCTGCATTTTGGAAAAGCAAATCAGAGCAGGACTTATACACTTAATGGTAAGGTCCTAGGGAGTGTTGCTGAATAAGGAGATCTTGGAGTGCAGGTTCATAGCTCCTTGAAAGTGGAGATGCAGGTAGACCGGATAGTGGAAGTATTTGGTGTGCTTTCCTTTATTGGTCAGAGTATTGAGTACAGGAGTTGGGAGGTCATGTTGCGGCTGTACAGGACGCTTGTTAGGCCACTGTTGGAATATTGCGTACAATTCTGGTCCCCTTCCTATCGGAAGGATGTTGTGAAACTTGAAAGGGTTCAGAAAAGATTTACAAGGATGTTGCCAGGGTTGGAGGATTTGAGCTATAGGAAGAGGTTGAATAGGCTGGGGCTGTTTTCCCTGGAGCGTCGGAGGTTGAGGGGTGACCTTATAGAGGTTTATAAAACCATGAGGGGAATGGATAGGGTAAATAGGCAAAGTCTCTTCCCTGGGGTGGAGGAGTCCAAAACTAGAGGGCATAGGTTTTAGGGTGGGAGTGGTAAGATATATAAGAGACGTAAGGGGCAACGTTTTCATGCAGAGCATGGTGCGCGTGTGCAATGAGCTGCCTGAGGAAGTGGTGGAGGCTAGTACAATTGCAACATTCAAAAGGCATCTGGATGAGTATATAAATAAGAAGGGTTTGGAGGGATATAGGCTGGGTGTTGGCAGGTGGGACTAGGTTGGGTTGGAATATCTGGTCGGCATGGACGAGTTGGACCAGAGGGTCTGTTTCCATGCTGCACATCTCTATGACTCTATCTGAAGGATTTGAACTAAAGCCAACTCTTAATTTTGTAACAGATTGAATAAATAATTCATGAGAAACAATGACTGAGTGTAAAATGTTCTTATCTATGGAAGCAATTGCACATTCTCTACCTTAGGCAGTAACCGGGATTCTTAGAGCTGCTACTGTCCCACTTGCTGAGGCTACATTAAGCAAATATTTTCGCACACGCTCCAACTACTGTCAGCCATATTGTGCAGAGCGGGTCAGGGCAGTTGTCAGCCATCCAGTCATGGGCAGCCCTAACACAATCACTGAGCAATCCATCATGCGAACACAGATATTTAGAACAGCTTTCTGTCTAAAGATTCATTCAGACTACTGCAGGTGAAGTAGGAACTAAAAAAAAAAATCACATGACCAGGAAGAGGCCACTTCATCATATCTTGTCAAGCATGAAATTGTGCCACATTTGCCTACCTAATAAATGGGTGCTAGATCATCGTACTTGGCAGCAGTCACTTTACTTCAATTGTTAATCAATTGAGTCAAACACTTTCAAACATTTCTGAAACTTGCAATAAAGGTAAGTAGTGAAAAGTAAATCATCATATCTCCAAACGTACAAGTGTTAGCAGATCTAAAAATTAATTGTTATTTATGTAAATTACTTGAACGTGAATATAGGAGATGCTGTTAATAAGTTTGCAGTTGACACCAAAATTGGTGGTGTAGTGGACAGCCAAGAAGGTTACCTCAGAGCCCAACCTTGATCAGGGAAATAGTGGGAGGCAAGAGATCACACGGAGACTGATACAGTTGGGAAAAGGAGTTAGTCAAACAGGCAGGGCAAGTGGGAACAAAGCAGAGAGCATGGGAGCACCGATAAGTTAAACTGCATTTATTTTAATGCAAGAAGCCCAACAGAAAAGGCAGATAACTCTGGTTGGGTACATTGAAATAGAATATCATAGCTATTACAGAGATGTGGCTAAAGGATGGACTGGACTGGCAGCTAAATGATGGCAAATATAGTTGCTAAAAGGAAGAATAGAAAGAGGGGCAAAAGAGGATGGGGAGTAGCATTTTTGATTAGGGATAATGATATGGCTGTACTGAGGGATGATATTCCTGGAAATATGTCCAAGGAAGTTATTTGGGTGGACCTGAGAAATAAGAAAGGGATGATCACCTTATTGGTATTGTACTATAGACTGCCCAGTCTATAGTAGGAAATTGAGAAACAAATTTGTAAGGATACATCAATTATCTGTGAGAAAAAAATAGGGTGGTAATGGTAGGGAATGTTAACTTACCAAACAGATTGGGACTGCCATAGTGCTAAGGGCTAGGATGGAGAGGAATTTGTTAAATGTGCACAAAAATGATGATTCAGTATTTGGATATACCTACTAGAGAAGGTGCAAAACTTGATCTACTCTTGGGAAATAAGGTAGGGAAAGTGACGGAGTTTTCAGTGGGGCCAGCGACCATAATTCTATTAGTTTTAAACTGTTGAAAGTTTGAGAGAAGATTTGTAGCTCGGGTGTTCGTTGTTGTGGTTCTGTTCGCCGAGCTGGGAATTTGTGTTGCAGACGTTTCGTCCCCTGTCTAGGTGACATCCTCAGTGCTTGGGAGCCTCTTGCGAAGCGCTTCTGTGATCTTTCCTCCGGCATTTGTAATGCCGCAACCTAAAGGTCTAGCCATGTTACCATACATCAAGAGCATTTCCGAACTGACAGCCAGACTACTGCGACCACTAGGACTCATAACAGCATACAAACCAACAACCACTCTCAGACAACAACTCACCAGAACAAAGGACCCAATATCCAGCATGAGTAAAACCAATGTAATGTACAAAATCCCATGCAAGGACTGCACAAAACACTACATAGGACAAACAGGAAGACAGCTAATGATCTGCATCCATGAACACCAACTAGCCACGAAACGATACGACAAGCTATCCTTCGTAGCCACACACGCAGATGACAAGCAACATGAATTTGACTGGGACAACACTACCATTATAGGACAAGCCAAACAGAGAACAACCAGGGAATTCCTAGAGACATGGCACTCATCCACAGATTCAATCAATAAGCACATCGACCTGAACCCAATATACCGACCACTGCAGCGGGAACTGACAACCAGAAGCGGCAGATTCAAACCACTACAAATGCCGGAGGAAAGATCACAGAAGCGCTTCACAGGAGGCTCCCAAGCACGGAGGATGTCACCTAGACAGGGGACGAAACTTCTGCAACACTCATTCCCAGCTCGGCAAACAGAACCACAACAGTTTTAAACTGGCAATGGAAAAGGATAGACTAGATCTAAAAGTTAAAATTTCTAAACTAGAGGAAGGCTAATTTTGATGGTATTTGGCAAGAACTTTCAAGAGTTGATTAGGGGCAGATGTTTGCAGGTAAAAAAGGGATGGCTGGAAAATGGGAAACCTTCAAAATAAAAAATATGAGTGACCAGAGACAGTAAGTTCCTGTTAGGGTGAAGGGCAAGACTAGTAAGTGGAGGAAATGGTGGATGACTACAGAAATTGAGGTTTTGGTCAAGAGAAAGAAGGAAGCATATGTCAGCTATAGACAGCAGGGATCAAGTGAATCCTTAGAACAGCATAAAGGCAGTAGGAGTGTATTTACTAGGGAAATCAGGAGAGCAAAAAAGTGGACATGAGATAGCTTTGGCAAATAGGGCTAAGGAGAATCCAAAGGGATTCGATAAATACATCAAGGACAAGGGGTAACTAGAGAGAGAATAGGGCCCCTTAAAGGATCAGCAAGACTGCCTGCATGTGGAACTGCAGGAGTTGGGAGAGATTCTAAACGAGTATTTTGCAGCAATGTTTGCTGTGGAGAAGGACTTGGAAGATATAGAACGTGGGGAAATAAATAGCATTATCTTGAAAAATGTCCATATCACAGAGGTGGTGGTGCTGGACATCTTAAAACACATAAAGGTGGATAAATCCCCAGGATCTGATCAGGCATAAAAAGAACAAAAGAACAAAGAAAATTTATAGCCCAGGAACAGGTCCTTCGGCCCTCCAAGCCTGAGCCGATCCAAATGTACTGTCTAAACCTGTCGGTCAATTCCTAAGCATTTGTATCCCTCTGCTCCCCACCTGCTTGTGCATCTATCCAGGCGCATCTTAAATGAATCTACCGTGCCTGCCTCTACCATCTCTGCTGGCAACGTGTTCCAGATGCCCACCACCCTCTGTGTAAAGTATTTGCCGCATGTATCCCCCTTACAACTTTCCACCTCTCACCTTGAAAGCGTGACCTCTTGTTATTGAATCCTTCACTCTGGAACTTTGTTGGAAGTGAGGAAAGAGATTGCTGGACCTCTTGCGGAGATATTTGTATCATTGATAGCCACAGATGAGATTGGGTAAGATTGTAACACTATTTAAGAAAAGTGGTAGGGAAAAGCAAAAGGAACTATAGCCTTGTGAGCCTGACATCAATGGGGGACAAGTTGCTGGAGAGAGAGTTCTGAGGGACAGGATTTACACGTATTTGGCAAGGCAAGGACTGGTTAGCGATAGTCAACATGGCTTTGTGCATCGGAAATAGTGCCTCACTACTTCTTCAAATAATTCAATCACGTTAAAGAAGATGATTGACAAGGGCAGATGGGTGGAGATGATCTATATGGACTTCAGCAAGGCATTCAACCAGGTTCCTCATGCTGGACTGGTTACTATGGTGGGAGAAATAGCTATTTGGATACAGAACTGGCTTGAAGGTAGAAGACAGATGGTGATGGTGGAGGGTTGCTTTTCAGACTGGAGGCCACAAGTTTCTGTGTTGGGTCCACTGCTTTTCGTCATTTATATAAATGATTTGGATGTGAACATGGAATGTATGGTTAATACGTTTGCAGATAACTCTAAAATTGGAGGTGTAGCGGACAGCAAGGAAGGTTACCTCAGATTACAATGGGTTCTTGATCAGATGAGCCTGTGGGCTGAGGAGTGGCAGCTAGAGTTTAATTTAGATAATTGAGGTGTTGCATTTTGGGAAAGCAAATCTTAGCAGGACTTCAATACTTAATGGGAAGGTCCTTGGGAGTGTTGCTGACCAAAGACCATAGAGTGCAGGTTCATAACTTCTTGAAAGTTGAGTTGCAGGACAGTGAAGGAGTTTGATATGCTTACCTTTATTGGCCAATACATTGAATATAAGAGTTGTGAGATCGTGTTGCGGCTGTACAGGACATTGCACACAGTACTCCAAAAATGGCCTAACCAATTATGATCTTTCTGCTGTAGGAAAGAAGGATGTTGTGAAACTTGAAAGGGTTCAGAAAATATTCACAAGGATGTTTCCAGGTTGGAGGGCTTGAGCTAGAGGGAGAGGTTGAATAGGCGAGGACAATTTTTCCTGGAGCATCGGAAGCTAAGGATTAACCTAATAGAGGCTTATAAAATCATGAGAGGCTTGTATAGGATGAACAGTCAATGTCTTTTCCCCAGGATAAGGGAGTTCAAAATTAGAGGGCATAGATTTAAGGTGAGAGGGGAAAGATTTTAAAAAGGGACCTCGGAAGCAATGTTTTCAATGCAGAGGGTAGTGCACGTAAGGAATGAGCTGCCAGAGGAAATGGAGGAGGCTGATACAATTACAGCACTTAAAAAGGCAGCTGGATGGGTATATGAATAGGAAGGGTTTAGAGGGATATGGTCCAAAGGCTGGCAAACAGGACTTGATTAACTTAGGATAACTGGTCAGCATGGCTAAGTTGGACCAAAAGAGTCTGTTTGTGTGCTGTACAGCTCTATGACTATGATTATGAAATGTCAACCAGAAAATTATTTTTTGCAGCATTTCTTCAATATAGAAAAAGGTGAATTAGGGCATTCAAACAAAGTCTGAAAAGATAAAATCAATAAAGCTCGTGAATTAAATTTCAGTTTAAGCAATTTGAACCCTACCTGTTAAGCACTCTAGCTATTCCAAAATCTCCCAACTGAACTGTTCCACCTTTGGTCAGAAAGATATTCTGGGTTTAGAAAAGGAAAACAAAAAAGTGTCATCGGTGCAATTAATACTCAAGACATCCATGAGTTCATACTTTTGTAATATTTAGAGATAGAAAGACATGTGTAAGATTAGAATTATCACTTTGCATCGACACAATGAGTGGCAAAAGTTAAAGACATTACCTACATTGTTTGAGAAGTCAACAGCTAGGACAAGGAAATGGTGTCTAAAATTATAATGACAAATACAACTGAAAAATAAAAATTTACATATTCCAATTGTGTTAAATAAACCTTATTTATGGACTTACTTCTCCTCCTGTAGCTCTATTCAGCCTATCAATTGCATCATTCAATGAGATCATGGCTGATCTGATAAACCTCAATTTCATTTCCCTACTTTGTCCCTCTAAATAGTTGGTTCCCCTACAGGTTAACACTTGGGCTCAGTCTTACATATACTTAAATGATCCAGCTTTGACAGCCCTGCAGTAAAGAATTCCACAAGTTCACTGCCCTCAAAGAAATTCCTCTTGCATAATTAGATTAGATTAGATTACTTACAGTGTGGAAACAGGCCCCTCGGCCCAACAAGTCACACTGACCCACCGAAGCACAACTCACCCAGACCCATTCCCCTCCATTTACCCCTGCACCTAACACTACGGGAAATTTAGCATGGCCAATTCACCTAACCTACACGTTTTTGGACTGTGGGAGGAAACCGGAGCACCCGGAGGAAACTCACGCAGACACAGGGAGAATGTGCCAACTCCGCATAATGTACAACTCTGATTTCTGACATTATGCCGTCTGGCCCTAGACTCTCCCAGAAGGAGAAAGGACCTTTCTGCATCGACCTTGTCAAGTCTCATAAGTATCTTGTATGTTTCAATAAAGGTGTGCCACTCATTCTTCTCAACACCAATGTGTACTGGCTAAATCTACTCAGCCTCTCCTCAGAAGATAGTTCCTCCATATCCTGCATCAGCCGAGCAAACCTTCTCTCAGCTACCTTCAGTACAATAGGTCTTTCCTCAGACAAACTGTTCACAATATTCCACCTGTGCCTGATGCGATTTTAATAAAACCTCCCCAGTTTTATACTCGATTTCCATTGAAGAAAATCCCATTTGCCTGTTGTTCCAATGAGAAGTCACCAGACTCAAAACGTTAACCGTGCTTTCTTCCCAAAGATGCTGCCAGACCTGCTGGGTTTCTCCATCAATTACTATTTTAGTTTCAGAGTTATACGTTATATTAAATTGTCCCATTTACCTTCCCTATTATCCACTGAACTCAGAGTCACAGAGATGTACAGCATGGAAACAGACCCTTCGGTCCAACCGACCACATATCCCAACCCAATCTAGTCCCACCAGCCAGTGCCCTACCCATATCCCTCCAAATCCTTCCTATTCATATACCCATTCAGATGTCTTGAAATGTTGCAATTGTACTAACCTCCACCACATCTTCTGGCAGCTCATTCCATACACGTACCACCCTCTGCGTGAAAAAGTTGCCCCTTAGGTCTCTTTTATATCTTTCCCCTCTCACCCTAAACCTATGCCCTCTTGTTCTGGACTCCCCTACCCCAGGGAAGAGACTTTGTCTATTTATTGTATCCATGCACCTCATGATTTTATAAACCTATAAAGGGTACCCCCTCAGCCTCCGACACTCCAGCGAAACCAGCCCTAGCCTATTTAACCTCTCCCTATACTTCAAATCCTCCAACCCTGGCAACATCCTTGTCAATTTTTTCTGAACCCTTTCAAGTCTCACAACATCCTTCTGATAAGGAGACCAGAATGGCACACAATATTCCAAAAGTGGCCTAACCAATGTCTTGCTGAGCAAATGCTAGCTTTTTGTGATTTGTGCAGAGCCTCCCAAATCCCTCTGTTCAGTATTCATATGCAATCTTTCTCCAATGATGTAATAATCAGGTCTTGTATTCTTCATGACAAAATTCTTGAGAGAGAAGGAAAAAAAAAGAAAGAGAGAGAGGAAAAAAGAGAGAGAGGGGAAAAAAAAAGAGGGGAAAAAAAAGAGGGGAAAAAAAAAGAGACCCACCCTCCCCTCCTAGCACCATTGCCTGCCACCACAGGAATTGCAAAACTTGTGCCCACACCTCCCCCCTCACCTCTGTCCAAGGCCCCAAAAGGAGCCTTCCACATCGATCAAAAGTTTCACATGCGCTTCCACACATCATTTACTGTGTCCATTGCTCCTGATGCAGTCTCCTCTACATTGGGGAGACAGGACGACTACTTGCAGAGTGCTTCAGAGAACATCTGTGGGACACCTGTACTAATCAACCCCACCACCCCATGTCTGAACACTTCAACTCCCCCTCCCACTCTGCTGAGGACATGTAGGTCCTGGGCCTCCTCCATTGCTACTCCCTTACCACTTGATGCCTGGAGGAAGAATGCCTCATCTGCTGCCTCAGGACTCTCCAACCCCAGGTCATCAATGTGGATTTCACTAGTTTCCTCATTTCCCCTCATCCCACTTTACCCCAGTTCCAACCTTCCAGCTCAGCACTGTTCTCATGAACTTTTGCATCTCTCAATCTTCCTTCCCACCTATCCATTCCATCCTCCCCTCTGACCAATCACCTTTAACCCCACCTCCATCCACCTATTGCACTCTCAGCTACCTTCCCCCCTCCCAACTACCCCATCCTCCCATTTATCTCTCCATCCCAGAGGCTCCCATGAAGGGCATTGGCCAGAAACGTCGATTTTCCTGCTCCTCGGATGCCGCCTGACCCGCTGTGCTTTTCCATCACCACACTCTTGACTGCATCCCATCAAGATCAGGAATCGTATCGGTTCTTAGCCTCATTAGTTTCCCTTACGCCTTTTTGAGTGAATGTTATTGTATTTATTTCCTCTGCACCTCTTGCCATGCTTCATCTTTTATATTTCTCCACAAACCTTGGTGCTCAAGAGTGAATTTTTTTTTTTTTAAAATGGTGAGCCTCCTTGCTAAAAGGAATTGAGAATACTGCATCCCAGTTGAAAAAGCAAGATACAGAAGTGATCTGAACTGACAAGTACGCCAACCAGAAATGTTTGGAGGGATATGGGTTAAGCACAAGTAGGTAGGACTAGTTCAGTTTGGAATTATGGTCAGCAGGGATTGGTTGGACCAAAAAGGTCTGTTTTGATTCTAAGAAGAAATGAGCAGAACCCAGCAACTTAAATCACACAGCTCTTCTGGATGGATGCATAACAGAAATGGCACAGAGTGTGTACAATGCCCAAGTATAAATTCACAAAGCTTGTACAATTAGTGCACTGTTCTGAATACTGGTGAAAGAAATGGCTCAAAGGATGGGCAGCCAGAGCCAAATCAGTGGCTCCAGCATTGGCTCAGTTGTACAGGGCAGGAAGGAAGAGCAGCAGGATTCATTTGGATGGGTATATGAATAGGAAAGGTTTGGAGGGAAATGGGCCGGGTGCTGGCAGGTGGGACTAGATTGGGTTGGGATATCTGGTCGGCATGGACGGGTTGGACCGAAGGGTCTGTTTCCATGCTGTACATCTCTATGACTCTATAACAGGATTTTCTTTCCCCCAAACTCAGGTAGCGTTAAGTGGATTAAATTAAAGTTATTTATATAACTGACACAGTCGCAACAGCTTCCGAAGCTCATGCAACAGCAGTAGCAGCTTTAATTTCTCCCTCTTAACGTTGTAACAAAAATACACAATCTATTTAGAGAGTCATGGTATTAAGAGTCATGTGTCACATTCTGATAACAGTTCCTTAACTCAACAGATACATAAGCTTACCTGTGACTTTATATCTCGGTGCAGAATCTTTCGATCATGAACATGTTTCAGAGCTAAGCAGATTTGCACAAACCAATCCAGGATCTATTAACATAAGGATTGTCAAGGAATACTGCTACAAGTAAAAACTGCCAGATAACACCAAGGCCTCAAAAAGATTACAACAATGAGCAGAGTATTGTTTATTCATACATTGTTACAGAACTTGCCTAAAGTGACACTCTTTCAAACATTTATAATAAAATCATATACAAATAGTAACAGTCTCAAATATTTACAAGGATGCTGCCAGAGTTGGAGGATTTGAGCTCGAGTGAGAGGCTGAATACGCTGGGACAGTTGTCCCTGGAGCATCGGAGGCTGAGACGTGACCTTATACAGGTTTATAAAATCATGAGGTGCACGGATAGGATAAATAGACAAGGTATTTTCCCCTGGAGGTTTCGGGGGGGGGGGGGGGGCTGTGGAAAGAGTCCAGAATTAGAAGACATCGGTTTACAGTGAGAGGGGAAAAGATATAAAAGGGGTCTAAGGGGCAACTTTTTCACACAGAGGGTGGTGTGTCTATGGAATGAGCTGCCAGAGGAAGTGGTGGAGGCTGGCACAATTACAACATTTAAAAGGCATCTGGATGGGTACACGAATAGGAAGGGTTTAAGAGGGATATGGGCAAATACAGGCAGATGGGACTAGATTAATTGAGGATATCTGGTCTACATGGACAAGTTGGACTGAAGGGTTTGTTTCCAAGCTATACATCTCTATGACTCAAAATTCATTTTAAGCATGAAAAGTGCAGTGACAACATAAAATTCACTAAGAGTCTATGTTAAAAAATAACATGATCAAATTTGATCATAAAGCAATTTGACAGGTTCTTGAGATTTTAATCCACATCCTTTCCAAAATGTTATCATATTGTCACATCCCAGAGATCATTGCATAGGAATATGGCATACAAGACAGAGTTAAATGGTACATTAACTGAGTAGCATAGCAGTAGAAAATAGATTTCAATACAAGTAAATGAAAAAAAAAAATCACCCAGTTTGGACATGTATGAATGACTTTTTAAAATGGTGAAAAGTAACAAATTGTGGAGATACGAGTATGGGGAGCCATAGTTATTGCAAATGACATGAACAAGTATAATAAATAAATACACTGAACTTCATTTCTGAAATAGTAATACTGAACTTATAATTCTTAATTTGTAAGGCCCTGGATAGTGTTGTAGAATACAGAACACTAGGGGTAAATAATTCTTTCAAATTTGCGTCACAGGCAAACAGAGTGGTTAAGAAGGCATGTTAGCATGTTTGTCTTCATTGTTCAGACCTTTGAGTAAAGGAGTTGAGACATTTTGCAATTGAAAAAGACATTGCTGAGGTCACCTTTGGAGTACTGTGTGCAGTTCTGGATCGGCCTGTTAGAGGGCTACGGGAAGAATGCGGGTAAGTGGAGTTGAAATGCCCATCAGCCATGATTGAATGGCGGAGTGGACTCGATGGGCCGAATGGCCTTACTTCCGCTCCTATGTCTTATGGTCTTATGGTTTTAAGGAAGGATACTATTGAATTGGAGACAGTTCAGAAGAGATTTTTGAGGATGTTGCCAGGAATGGAGGGTTTGAGGTATTAGCAGAGGCTGGGATTTTTTCACTGGGAGTGTAGAAGGTTGAGAGGTGACCTTATGGAGGTTTGTAAATTCATGAGGGGAATATATAAGGTGAGTAGCAAAGCTCTTTTACCTAGGGTGGGGCAATTCAAAACTAGAGGACATGTTTTTAAAGGTGAGAGGAGGAGGATTTAAAAACACAGAGTGGTGTGTGGAATAAACTGCCAGAGAAAGTGGTGGATGCAGGTATAGTTACAACATTTAAAAGACATTTGAACAGGTACATGAAGAGGAAAAGGTTGAGAGAGATATGGGCCAAATACAAGCAGGTTGAGTCGACTTTAATTTGGGAACATGGGAATATGGTAAATAGGCTCGACAACACATGCTGAAGCAGTGACAAACAGATGGAAAGATCACCACAGGACAGATTCCCCAACAGTGCAGTAGGATTTTAAAACATTGCATAACTGCACAGGAACAGGAATACATTTTATTATCTGAAAAACAAAATGGCTGTTACCTGGTCCTCAGAGAATAAAACTCCTTTCTGTGCATTAATCCGTTTGAAAAGATCACCACCTTCACAGTAATCCATGACTATGTAAAGGCAACCATTTTCTGTGAAAAAAAAACTTGAAACTTCAACTGAAGTGATGAAAGGACTGAATACATAGCACTGTTTACACCAAATGCTTGTCTGTTTTATAATTGTTTAGATCAGAGTGGTGCTGGAAAAGCACAGCAGGTCAGGCAGCATCCGAGGAGCAGGAAAATCGACGTTTTGGGCAAAAGCCCTTCATCAGGAAGGGCTGCTCCTCGGATGCTGCCTGACCTGCTATGCTTTTCCAATCTAAACTCTGGTTTCCAGCATCTGCAGTCCTCACTTTTGCCCTGTTTTATAATTGTCATGAGCAAGGGTAAGGAAAAATCTGAAACATCATATTCAACCTAGATATTCTACGTCCTAATTTTAAACTGGATGAAAACTGCATACCAGAACAAATGGCAATAATGGATGCACTCATTTGCAGCCACATAGCATTTCTTTCCAATGAAGAGATTGCTTTTGAGCTACATGCCATCTTACTTTGTCATATTAATTCTCAGGATATGGGCAAGACAGCAAAGGGTCATGTTAAATGCCATACTGATTTGCTCTGAAGGCAAATGTGCTTTTCATCCTTCAAATAAAAAAAAAAATCCAAGCTACCCAAATTAGAAGGAGATGCTTTAAAAGTTAAAGTAGAAAGATGAAATTATCATTTCCAAAATCAGCCTGTGTATCTTCACTATGAACGTGCAGTCCTTACACATTTCCATACCCTACAAGGATAGCCTCCATGCCCTCTTCATCTTCATGTCTTTATCTCCAACAGACTACACCTCCTCCTACCCAGTATCCTGCAAGAATTCCATCCCATTCTCCCAATTCCTCCACCTCCTCTCGGATAAGGAGACATTCCACTCGTGAGCATACCAGATGTTCACCTATTTTCAACAATGTGCTTTTCTGCTAAGAACGTTCCTTTCGACAATCCTTAGTTTGTGTCACTCTCCCCACCAAACCCCAGGTACCATCCTCCGCAACCAGAAAAGATGCAAAACCTGCCAGCTCACCACCACCTCCCTCACCGCCATCCAGGGCCCCAAACAGTCTGCAAGAGACCAAGGTTCACCTGCCTTTCTTCCAACCTAGTAAACTTCAGGTGCTCCCGATGTGGTCTTCTCTACATTAGGGAGACCAAACATAAACTTAGGGAATGATTTGCCAAGCATCTCAGGTGGGCCCGCAGGGGCTGACCGGACCTCCCAGTCACTGTCCAGTTTAATTCACATTTCCACCTTTCCAACATGACCATCCTTCGCCTCCTCCATTGCCATAACGAACCAAACCACAAATTGGAGGAACAACACCTCATCTTCCACCTGGCTAGCCTACAGTCTGGGAGGAGTCAATATTGGGTTCTCCAATTTCCAATAATATCACTTCTCATCCCCCAACTCCCTTCCCAGCTCGCGCCCCCCACTTCCTGCCACCAACCAGATTCATTCCTCTCATTGACCAACTAGGTTGCAATGTTAATATCTTCCTGGACATTAATGTAATCTGAAAAGGGTTAAACTACATTGTCCCCACCCAAACAGCCACGATCTCGACTTCACCACCCCCTTTATCTGCAGCTCCCCTGACATCCACCCCCAGTGCTGAAGAAGGGTTACACCCAATACATCAACTTCGCCACCTCCTGATCTGCCTGGACTTGCTAAGTTCTTCCAGCCTTGTGCTTGCCTACTTTGGATTCCACATCTGCAGTTTTTTTTTGTCTCTAAATTTCAAAACTTTGCAAAGTGACTGTGTTTTTCGACATCATAATTCAGTGCTGCCTCCAATCTACAAACTGAAGCTACAAACCTTCTAGCTGACTGAAAACATCACCACCCGCAACATGTTAACCTGACCTGGATGGCACAGCCCCAGGTTTCAACCTTCCACCGATGTCTAGACAACCCTCAACCAGGCAAAGGAACATAAAGCCACTTACTCCACAAGTGAAACACGAAGAGCTGCTCAAATTGTGAACCATGGCCATCCTGGTCAGACCAATATCCACATATTAAACATCTGTTGAGAGATCCATGATAGGTGGCGCTACAACCACTGCATTAGCTGAATAAAATCAACATTGAATTAGGACTGCTTCCCTCAGCAGTGAGAAATGGACCTCACAACACAAAAATCAACGTGCTCCACACACAGCAGATGAAAGCAAACATATATTCAAACAATATTTTGTCCAATGGTTTCATTCCATTCAAAACTTTTAGAAGGGCTAACACAACTGCCCCACAAGCAAGCATATGTAGAATCAAATGTAAAAGCTCAAACTTCATTCAGATTTTAGATGACACTTCGTGGAGATGTAAAGAGCTTACTTATATATTCATAGAGTCATACAGAATGGAAACAGTCCATGCCAAACATAAACCCAAACTAAATTAGTGCTACCTGCCTGTCCCAGCCTATAACTCTCCAAATCTGTCCTTATTCATGTACTTATCCACGTCTTCTAAATATTATGATTGCATCTGCATCCACCACTTCACGACGTTCTTTCTACACACAAACTACCCTCTCTGTTAAAAAAAAACAAATTGCCTCTCATCTTAGAAAAGAAGCTGTTTCACCACCTGTGGATTACAGCTAAACACTGGTAGTTCTCTTCCTGTTGTGAGAGTTGCATGTGAGACCATCTATTTTTCTCAACTTGCTTTTCAAAGGGTGTGTTACTTGCTATAATCGGACAGTTACTGTTTAGTAGTAAAATAATCTATTATTCTGTTAAGTTTTCCAGTAGAGTTAAGGTATTTCAATTTGTACTTTCTTTGGTTGTATTTTAACTTTGGTATATGAATCAAGGGTGTTTTGCTTCAAATCTGGTAGTTTGCAACTTGATTGAGTTTTTTGAACCAGTAACAAAGAGGATTGATGAGGACAGAATGAAAGACATGATCTATATGGACTTCAGCAAGGCGTTCAATAAGCTTCCCCATGGGAGACTCGTTAGCAAGGTTAGACCTCATGGAATACAGGGAGAACTAGCCATATGGATAGAGAACTGGCTCAAAGGTAGAACACAGAGGGTGGTGGTGGAGGGTTATTTTTCAGATTGGAGGCCTGTGACCAGTGGAGTGCCATAGGATTAGTGCTGGGTCCAGTATGTTTCGTTATTTATATGAATGATCTGGATGTGAGCATAAGAGGTATAATTAGTAAGTTTGCAGATGACACCAAAATTGAAGGTGTAGTGGACAGTGAAGAAGGTTACCTCAGATTACAACAGGATCTTGATCAGATGGGCCAATGGGCTGAGGAGTGGCAGATGGAGTTTAATTCAGATAAATGAGAGGTGCTGCATTTTTGGAAAGAAAATCTTAGCAGGATTTATACACTTAATGGTAAGGTCCTAGGGAGTGTTGCTGAATAAAGAGACCTTGTAGTGCAGATTCATAGCTCCTTGAAAGTAGAGTCACAGGTAGATAGGATACTGAAGACGGCGTTTAGTGCTTTCCTTTATTGGTCAGAGTATTGAGTACAGGAGTCGAGAGAGTCAGACAGACCAAGAGACAGACAGACAGACAGACCGACCGAGAGACAGACCATTTTAGTGCTGAGGCTGTTGAATTCAGAACAAAATTAACTCTTGGTTCTTACCTGCTATGAATTGAATTTAATTGCATTTTGGGACTTTAATAACCATTACCGGTTATTAAATACAAACTCTGTAAAAGTTAATATTGATGAAGCTTTAACTTACTTGCTGTTCTTGCAGACCACTCTACTTACAGACTACCCCACTGTCAATTCTAATTAAATCAGATCTTATTCTTATTTGAATTTAAATCACAACCCTGAAAAGATAGCACGTTTAATTCGAAGACTAATGAATCAGTTTAAATGCAACCTTACGGTAACATCTCAGCCTCAGGTACAGAATGATTCAGTGCTTAAAAAGCAGGAGTCTGCTCCTAGGTTAGAAATTTTTCAAAGCCTAACATTAAAGAGATTCTGGCACAATGTGTCGGGAAGCCATTTTATGGTCAAAAGTTTGCCCTCCTTGCTAAGAAGTCATTTTGTAAAACAATTGTATCTGACACGTGAGCTGTGCAAGGTTACCTTACGAACTCTCCAATTAGCTCAGACTAGTACCTTTTTATTGATAGGAGTTTATCTCACTAGCAGGCACCTAACTCAGCTGGGTATGTTTTTCCCACCTGATGAATGGCTTAGGGCCTGTAGGATTAGTCAAGCATACCCAGACCTGTCAATTAACTTTTCTTTCTTAATTATGGTCTTTCACTGATATTTGCCTAATTAAGAACATGCAATATTTTTGGAAACTTTTGTATAAAGGAAGCCACTTTGTATCAGTATATCAGAGTAACCTGCCGGGGTACTTGAAGAGCTGGTACCCTACTCTCCTAGGTTATTAGAACCTATTTAGTTTAATTTACAGATATCAATATTATTTTGAAACAGTGATGCTATTGGTAAAGGAAATGACTAAAGTTAAACTAATCTGTCTGCAAGAGGTTTTTTTAGTCCAGAGTACGATATCCAGGACAAACCAAGAGAGGCTTATAGGTCTGAGTCCAAAAGGGAATTCCCTGGGCTGTCTCAAATCTGTACTTTAAACAGGGGAGTCCAGAAAGATTTAGGGTGAGAGGGGAAAGGTATAAAAGCAACCTAAGGGGCAACATTTTCATCCAGAGGGTGGTGGGTGTATGGAATGAGCTGCCAGAGGAAGTGGTGGAAGCTAGTACAATTACAACATTTAAAAAGGCATCTGGATGGGTATTATGAATAGGAAGGGTTTGGAGGGATATGGACTGGGAGCTGGCAAGATTAGGGTCGAGATCAAGTTGGGATATCTGGTCGGCATGGATAAATTTGACTGAAGGGTCTGTTTCTGTTCTGTACATCTTTATGACTCAATGTCTTTTTTAAAATCTTACTTCTCTCACCTGAAAAATTGACCCCTTGTCTTGAAATTCCCCCGTTGTAGGGAAAAGACAACTACCACTAACTCTTATCCATACCCCTCATTATAGAAGTGTATAAAGGTAATGTCTCCTCTCAACCTCTTATACTCCAGTGAAAAAAAGTCTCAGCCTATCCAGCTTTTTAAAATGGTAGGGATCACCACAAAACCCAGTCGTTATTTATTTACTTATTCATCAGTTTATTTCACTGGACGTCATCATCATTGGCAGTCCCTCACAGTTGAGGATGACTCTCTTCCATTCTCATGGTGAATCCATAGGTGGCTGCATAGTCCGATGCAGCTTCTGTACACTTTGCCACACTTGGTGTAAAAGGTGGTCATGAGGAGGGATGGTGGGAAATCGGTGTGGCAGTATGCTCCTTGCGCAGTTTTTCACCCGGCTTCTGCTTCTTCTAATTCCCAGGTGTCTGTGGGAATACAGCATTTCACCAGTAAGGTCTTGGGGATATCACTGAAGCACTTCCTCTCTCCACCTGTGGCTCACCTGCGGTTTCAGAGCTGGGAGTAGAGCACCTGCTTGTGGAGTCTCATGTCAGTCAGGTGGACGACATGCCCAGCCTATTGGAGCCAGTGGTCAGTGCCTTTTTTCTGTGGATAATGGCCTGGCAAAGGACACGAGTGTTGGCACATCTTACTTCCCAGTGGATTCGCAAGATCATGTGCGAGAATGTTGGTGGTACAACTCCAACACCTTGGAGGTGTCTATTATAGGCAGTCCATGTCGCAGACTCAGAGAGGGCAACATAAAAGTATGTAAAAACTGGAAGAAAAAAAAAAATCTTTATTCACTCATAGGACGCGAGTGCCACTGGCTGGCTCAGCATTTATTGCCTGTGCCGAGTTGCCCTTGAGAATGTAGTGGTGAACTGCATTCTTGAGCCACTGTGTTGTGGGCAGACCCACAATGCCCTAAGGGAGGGAATCTCAGGATTTTGAGCCAGCAACAGGGGTGACTTTATAGAGGTCTGTAAACCATGAACTTAGTGTACAATCTGATCATGTTGATGCCCATGAGCAACCTTTACCTCAGGACGCCAGAGGCTGCACCTCTTCGCAAGTTGCAAGTATTATGGCAGCACTGGCAATTAATGTCCTCTCTCCCAAGAGTCCCTGAGCAGGTGACCTTTGCAACTAAGTAGCTTGCGAGGCTACTTCAAAGAGCAATCAACAATATTGTTTTAGGTCTGGAGTCATAGACTGGCCTGATCAGCTAAGGCAGATGGCAGAATTCCTTCCCTTAAGGACATTACTGAACCTGATCGCTGAAACCTTTCTCACAGCCACTGATATATTCAAATGTGTGTTGCATCAAGGAATCAAATCAGAGCTGGAGTGCTTATCTCTGCTGGTTGGAGTAAAACAGTTGTGGTTGTTGGAAGTCAGTCATCTCAGCTCCGGGAAATATCTGCAGGACTTCCTCAGGGCAATGTCCTAGGCCAAACCATCTTCAGCTGCCTCAATGACCTTCCCTCCATCACAAGATCATTCGCACCACACAGATGCTAGGCAATGAGCATCTCCAATAACAGCGAATCTGTTGTTATTTGACATTCAATGGTGTTACCATTACAAAATAGCCACTATCAATGGCCTGTCGTTACCATTGACCAGAGAATCAACTGGACTGGTCACATAAACAGTAACTATAACAGCATGTCAGAGGCGAGGAATAATGCAGCGTGGAACTCACCTCCACAAAGCCTGTCCATAATCTACAAGTCGCAAGCCAGTTGGAATACTCACCACTAGCCTCGATGGGTGCAGGTCAACATCACTCAAGAAGCTTGACACCTTCTAGGACAGAGCAGCCTGCTTGACTGGCACTCCATCCTCAAGCAACAATTCCCACAACCAATGCTCAGTTTACACTGCTTCTATTATCAACAAGACGCACAGCACAAACTCGTCAAAGATATCGAGACAGCACCTTCCATCTGGAAGGACAAGGGCAGCACATATAGGAACACCATCACCTGCAAGTTCCACTCCAAGCCACTCACCATCCTGACTTGGAAATATATCACCAATCCTTCACTGTCATAGAATCAGAGAGCTGCACTGAATGGAAACAGATCATTTGGTCCAACTTGTCCATGCGAACCAGATATCCTAAATAAATCTAGCCCCATTTGCCAGCACTTGGCCTATATCCCTCTAAACTCTTCCTATTCATATACCCATCCAGATGCCTTTTAAAGGCTGCAATCGTACCAGCCCCCACCAGTTCCTCTCGCAGCTCATTCCACACACGCACCACCCTATGCATGAAAAAGTTGCCGCTTAGGTCTCTTTTATATCTTTCCCCTCTCACCTTAAACCTATGCCCTGTAGCTCTGGACTCTCCCACCCTGGGGAAAATACCTTGTCTATTTACCCTATTCCCCTCACAATTTTATGAACCTCTATAAAGTCACCCCTGTTGCTGGCTCAAAATCCTGAAATTCTGTCCCTTAGGCAGACCCACAATGCTCTGCAAACAGTGGCTCAAGAATTTCACCACCAACTTCTCAAGGGCAACTAGGTACAGGCAATAAATGCTGAGCCAGCCAGTAGCACCCACAACCTGTGAGTGAATAAAGATTTCTTTTCTTCCGGATTTTACATACTTTTAAAATTACTGTCTGATATGGCATAGGCTTTCTGGTTAACAAACAAGCATTATACTTCCTGACTGTACATTGCATATTCTGTTGTTTTACATGGTGTGCCTCAAAGTGAGGCATTTTAGCACCAAGAAACAATATTTTGAGGAAATGACAGCATTTTGAGCCAACATGAGTGAGGTACTTTTTAAATATAGGTTAAAAACAATGATCGCAGATGCTGGAAATCAGATTCTGGATTCGTGGTGCTGGAAGAGCACAGCAGTTCAGGCAGCATCCAAGGAGCTTCGAAATCGACGTTTCGGGCAAAAGCCCTTCATCAGGAATAAAGCTATATTCCTGATCAGGAATAAAGCTATAATAAAAAGTATAAAATAGAATTCTAGGAATAAAAATATTGACTGAAATCGTCAACTGATCTCGTAGATAAAATTCTTAAAAACGTATCGAAAAATACGTTCGGGCTTTTGCCCGAAACGTCGATTTCGAAGCTCCTTGGATACTGCCTGAACTGCTGTGCTCTTCCAGCACCACTAATCCAGAATACTTTTTAATATAGCCTCTCACTGGAGAATTACACCCAATATTTAAGTAATTCAAGTTGAAGCAAATATAACTTCCTAACAATTGAAGAAATCAGGACCTGAAATACAAGTTTTGATGCACGCACTTTTCCATTTCCCTCAATTTCCAAACAAAACAGACACACAGACTTGACTGGCTTAAGCGTATTTCTCACCTTCAAAGGATTCCTTATACTGTACAATGTTTGGATGTTTCATATTTGCCAACACTGCTACTTCTCTCCTTGACTCTTCCCTCTCCTTATTTGACATCTGAGAACAAAGAAGTGAGACAGATCTTTCAATAAATACCACCCTAACACATCAAGTTACATTTGGAGAGGAACAAGGTTGACTCACCCTGGAAATGTTGATTTCTTTGATAACATACTGTCGGCCATCTTCTTTTGAGTTGACAAGAATAGCTTTTCCAAATGATCCTTCTCCGATTTTGTTCAACTTCATGTATTTATCCATAGTGCTTGATGTGAAAGATCCTCATGCTCACCCTGTACGAATATGACAACACATTCCTTCACCAAACCAATCAGAAACTCCTAAAGCTGGACAACTAAATAAACTGTGTAGCAGATTTGGAAATCTATTCACAGGCTTGTCCTTATGCACAATAAAAAGAAAATCACCTTCAGGGATTTATAGGTCTGGCAATGTGGAATAGGCATCAGGGAAGGGAGTGGTTCTCAACCAGAAAGAATCAAATCATTCGTCCTTGACACCCAATGCCAATACTAAAGCTGAATGCCCCACTATCAACATCCTGGGACTGACCATTAATGAGAAATTAAACTTATCTCTCCACGCTTCAGGCTCTCTGCCTGTATTCCTGATGAAGGGCTTTTGCCCGAAACATCGATTTTGCTGCTCCTTGGATGCTGCCTGAACTGCTGTGCTCTTCCAGCACCACTAATCCAAAAAAAAAAAGAAATCAAACTGAACTACCCATATAAATACGGCAGCTCGGAATAACTTACCAAACAAAAACCAAAAAGAACTGCGGATGCTGCAAGACAGAAGCTGCTGGAAAAGCTCAGCAGGTGTGGCAGTATCTGTGAAGAGAAATCAGAGTTAACGTTTCAGACCCAGTGACCCTTCTTCAGAAAGGACCCGAAGCGTTAACTCTGATTTCTCTTCACAGATGCTGCCAGACCTGCTGAGGAATAAATTTTCCTCCTGACTATCAAAAGTCTGTCTGTCTACCAAATATAAAGCACAAGTCAGGAGTGTGATGGAATCCTCCCCACTTATCTGAATGAATATAGCTCAGACAATATTCAAGACACTTGACAACATTCAGGACAAAATAGCACAAGTGACTGGCATCTAATCCACCACTTAACTTTAAAATTAACATTAAAATTAACATGAATTTTGTAAAATACTATACATGAATGCACGAAGCATTAAACAAAAGATGGATGAGCTTGAGGCTCTTTTGGAAATTGGCAGGTCCGATATTGTGGGGATAACTGAGACGTGGCTTCAAGTGGACAGTGCCTGGGAAATGAATATTCAAGTCTACACGTGCTATCGGAAGGACAGACTGACGGGCAGAGGGGGTGGCCTTGCTGGTAAGGGAGGATATTCAGTCCCTTGCGCGGGGGGACTTAGAGTCAGGGGATGTAGAGTCAGTGTGGATAGAGCTGCGAAATACTAAGGGTAAAAAGACCCTCTTGGGAGTCATCTACAGGCCCCCTCTGGATGTCGGGTGTAAGTTGAATCAGGAGCTGTAATTGGCCTGTCGTAAAGATGTTACTACAGTTATTATGGGGGATTTTAACATTCAGGTAGACTGGGAGAATCAGGATGGTATTGGACCTCAAGAAAGAGACTTTGTGGAGTGCCTCAGAGATGGATTCTTAGAGCAGCTGGTGCTGGAGCCTACCAGGGGAGAAGGCAATTCTGGATCTGGTATTGTGTAACAAACCAGAATTGGTCAGAGACCTCGAAGTGAAGGAGCCATTGGGAAGTAGTGACCATAATACATGAAGCTTCAATCTGCAATTTGAGAGGGAGAGGGTACAGTCGGAAGTGACAGTACTTCTGTTGAATAAAGGGAACTATGGAGCTATGAGGGAGGAGCTGGCCAAAGTTCAATGGTGCAATACCTTCGCAGGGATGACCGTGGAGGAACAATGGCGGATATTTCTGTGTATAATGCAGAAGTTGCAGGATTAGTTCATTCCTAAAAGGAAGAAAGATCCCAGGAGGAGGCATGGGCGGCCATGGCTGACGAGGGAAGTTAAGAAACATATAAAGTTAAAAGAGAAAAAGTATAACATAGCAAAGATAAGTGGGAAAACTGAGGACTGGGAAGCTTTTAAAGAGCAACAGAGGATTACTAAGAAGGAAATATACAGAGGAAAAATGAGGTATGAAGGTAAATTGGCCAATAATATAAAGGAGGATAGTAAAAGCTTTTTTAGGTATGTGCAAGGCAAAAAAAATGGTGAGGACTAAAATTGGGCCCTTGAAAACAGAAACAGGGGAATATATTACGGGGAACAAAGAAATGGCAGAGGAATTAAATGGGTACTTCAGATCTGTTTTCACTGGAGAAGACACGAGCAATCTCCGTGAGGTAACAGTGGCTGAAGGACCTGAACTTAAGGGAATTTATATTTGCCAGGATTTGGTGTTGGAGAGACTGTTAGATCTGAAGGTTGATAAGTCTCCAGGGCCTGATGGTCTGCATCCCAGGGTACTGAAGGAGGTGGCTCAGGAAATTGTGGATGCGTTGGTGATTATTTTCTAGAGTTCGATAGATTCGGGATTGGTTCCTGAGGATTGGAGGGTGGCTAATGTTATACCACTTTTTAAGAAAGGTGGGAGAGAGAAAGCAGGAAATTATAGACTAGTTAGTCTGACCTCAGTGGTGGGAAAGATGCTGGAGTCTATTATAAAGGATGAAATTACGGCACATCTGGATAGTAGTAACAGGATAGGACAGTCAGCATGGATTTATAAAGGGGAAATCATGCTTGACTAATCTTCTGGAATTTTTTGAGGATGTAACTCTAAAGATGAACAAGGGAGATCCAGTGGGTGTAGTGTACCTGGACTTTCAGAAAGCTTTTGATAAAGTCCCACACAGGAGGTTAGTGAGTAAAATTAGGGCGCATGGTATTGGGGGCAAATACTAGATTGGATTGAAAATTGCTTGGCTGATAGGAAACAAAGGGTAGTAATAAACGGCTCCATTTCGGAATGGCAGGCAGTGACCAGTGGGGTACCGCAGGGATCAGTGCTGGGACCGCAGCTTTTTACAATATATGTTAATGATATAGAAGATGGTATGAGCAATAACATTAGCAAATTTGCTGATGATACAAAGCTGGGTGGCAGGGTGAAATATGATGAGGATGTTAGGAGATTACAGGGTGACCTGGACAAGTTAGGTGAGTGGGCAGATGCATGGCAGATGCAGTTTAATGTGGATAAATGTATGGTTATCCACTTTGGTGGCAAGAACAAGAAAGCAGATTACTACTCAATGGAATCAGTTTAGATAAAGGGGCAGTACAGAGAGATCTGGGTGTTCTTGTACACCAGTCAATGAAGGTAAGCATGCAGGTACAGCAGGTAGTGAAGAAGGCTAATAGCATGCTGGCCTTCATAACAAGAGGAATTGAGTATAGAAGCAAAGAGGTGCTTCTGCAGCTGTACAGGGCCCTGGTGAGACCACACCTGGAGTACTGCGTGCAGTTCTGGTCTCCAAATTTGAGGAAAGACATTCTGGCTATTGAGGGAGTGCAGCGTAGGTTCAGGAGGTCAATTCCTGGAATGGCGGGATTACCTTACACTGAAAGACTGAAGCAACAGGGCTTGTATACCCTTGAGTTTAGAAGACTAAGAGTGGATCTGATTGAGATGTATAAGATTATGAAAGGATTGGACACTCTGGCAGCAGAAAACATGTTTCCGCTGATGGGTGAGTGCCGAACCAGAGGACACAGCTTAAAAATATGGGGTAGACCATTTCGGACAGAGATGAGGAGAAACTTCTTCACCCAAAGAGTGGTGGCTGTGTGGAATGCTCTGCCCCAGAGGGCAGTGGCCCAGTCTCTGGATTCATTTAAGAAAGAGTTGGATAGAGCTCTCAAAGATAGTGGAATCAAGGGTTATGGAGATAAGGCAGGAACAGCATACTGATTAGGAATGATCAGCCATGATCATGTTGAATGGCGGTGCAGGCTCGAAGGACTGAATGGCCGACTCCTGCACCTCTTGTCTATTGTCACTTTTAACACTCATGCCCTCTGCCAGCAACACTTGATAATGGCAGTGTGTACCACCTACAAGACACCCTGTAGAAATTCATCAAGAATCTGTCAATACCTTCCAATACTAGCAATACCATCTGGAAAGACAAGGGCAGCAGATACAGTATATGGGAACACCACCACCTTCAAGTCCCCCCCCAAACCAGTCATCATCCAAACTTGGAAATATATTGCCAATCCTTCATGATCACTGGACCTCTTTCCCCAATGGGATTGTGAGGCTACTCACAGCAAATGGACTGCATTTATTAAACTTAAATAAAGTTATTACATTAAATCAATTATGTAAATTCAATTCAAACACTAAGTCACTTATTCCTCTCCCTGAAAGATGGTCCATTACTCTAGCTTAGAGAACAAACAGATAAGAAAAGACCTTCTCTGATTTTGTCCAACATATTTTGTCCAAGTTGATCAAAGAAAAAAAAACTAACTAACGCTTGTGAAAAGCGAGACCCTCTCCTATCCAAAAGTTTCCAATCAAGTAATTAAGTAGTGAATGGTCAAAAAGACAAAATACAAAATTACTAGGTTCACTTCAAAATGGTGCTCCAACTGCATCTCAGTACTACCATCTTCAGAATGAAGTTTGACCCTCAAGATGAAAATGAACAAAATGTGACAACTGACTGATGTTCTTAGCTCATTTTCAAATTGTATGTCACAATGTAATGTATATAACTTAAAAGCTCTACTTCAAGGCAATCTACAGCAGTACAACAGCAAGCACAGTTCTTACAGGATATTCCTGACAGCTGTATAATTCACATTTGTTGTGATTCATGAATTAAGTTTCAACTTGAAATTTTATAATCAGTACAGATATTGAGTACCTAGAATTGCTTTATATTTCTATTCGAGCAAGTCACACTTTTCTCTGTACAATCATCAACACAGAAGGTCAAAATCCATAAAAACTGATCACAGTATGCAATAGTACGATCTTAAAATTAACAGTGTAGAAAATTACACAAAGATTTTTAAAACATGCAACTACAGCAAGAAAACCAGATGACCTTGTGGATTTTAAAGTTCTTCATTACTCTATTTACAACTGAAGTACATAAAAAGAACATCATGTACACAATTGTTCACATTTTCCAACTTTAGAATCATTGAATCCCTCCAATGAGGAAACAGGCCATTTGGCCCATTAATTCTACACTGACCCTCTGAAGAACATCCCATCCAGACTCATGCTGCTACCTTACCCCCGCATTTCCCATGGCTAATCCACCAAACCTACATATTCCTGGAACCAGAGGCAGAGGCAATTTAGAACTGCCAATCCATCTACACCACATGTCCTTGGACAGTGGGAGGAAACCCAGAGGGAGTCGATGCAGACACAGGGAGAATGTGCAAACTCCACACTGACAGCTGCCAGAGGCTGGAATCGAACCCACATCCTTGGCACTGTCAGGCAGCAATGGTAAACATCGAGCCACTCTTAACTTTAGTAACATTACTCAAGCCAGTGAATATAAAACATTGTTTTAAGTATTTAATTCAACAACCAAAATGTGTCAGCAATTTTACACAAACAAAGATAATTTAAAAAGTACATCAAATCTTGGGCTTTTAAACAAAGGACAAAATACAGAGGCCTAAACTTATAGAAAACAGGAGTTGTGTTCAAAGCAGGTAGTGTACCCAATTCTGAATGCTACACTTTCGAAAAGATGTGAAAGTTTTGGATGACAGAGATGGGATCAACTCCCAGAATCTCAAGAGTGAAGGGCTACAATGTGAAAGGAGTTGGGTTTTTCTTTCTTTCAGGCACAGACAGTTAAAACAGATCCTTTTTTTAAAAAATAATGAAACATTTAAATAGTGTAAATAAAGCAAACCTATTTGAAGGGTAAAAACAATGATTGCAGATGCTGGAAACCAGATTCTGGATTAGAGTGGTGCTGGAAAAGCACAGCAGTTCAGACAGCATCTGAGGAGCAGGGGGGAAAAAAAATCAAAAAAAACAAAACAACATTTCGGGCAAAAGCCCTTCCTATTTGAAGGGTAGAAGAGGAACCAATAAATAGAGCACACACATTTAATGCAGGGGAGAAAACAGCCAAAGGCAACAATTAAGATTTGGAATGCACAGCCTAGTTAGGGGAATGATTACCCAGTCTGTAGTGGCCTTCAAAAGGAAATGGGATAAATATTAGAAAGATAAAAATTGCAGAGGTATTGGGAAACAGATTGAAAGACTGGACACAGATGCAGGGGACCAAATGGGCTCCTTCTATGCCACGCCATTCTATGCAGAGCATCAACTGCAAGTCATCAAGTACATTTGTTCAATGTATGACCATGAATCAAAATAAACACCCTGGGATAACAGCACAAGTATAACTTTTTAGGTGTTTTGATGTATATTATTCTTTTAGTGCCTTGCTAAACCTTATTTACTTGGTTGGAAGATTCATGGATCTCACACATGAGCAGACAGACCTTTCTAGCTGAGCCAATCTTCAAGCCATTATTTCTACAATTCACAACTTTAATTTCCTGCACACAATAATTAAGTATATGCTCCACACACCCAGTGATGGCATGGACATCTGTAACTGAAGAGAACCTGTGCTTGAGTCTTCACAACATCGCAGGATGCAATTCTTAAAATCTATCTGAAAGCATTTGGCTTGAGCAAGTATTTTGACACCCCCAACAATATAGGGTAGAAGAATTAGTGGCGGATTGCATTCCAACAATTGCTAAACCAACACAATAAATAAATAAATAATGACGGCAGGCATAAGCATTGCTGCTGATTTGTTTCGCCGTTCTGCTGCTAGGTGCGGCCTATCACCAGCATCAGATGCAAGAAGCAAAACCTGCATGTGCCTATCCCATCTTTTTATAGATACATAGAACAAAGACACTGCGATCGACTAACAATTAAAACTTTTCAGAGATGCCAGCGAGTTAAAGGAGGTGTAACCTTCATCAGATCATATCGAACCATTATATAGAATCACTCACCACTGAGCTGCTGCTACTGCTGCTCACTCACCGGCAGCCCAAGTATTCCGTCTCTCAACCGAACCTGCTGGCGGATGCCGCCTCCCATTGGCTGCAGTGGGCCGGCTGCGGGTTTCGATTGGTCAATGCGCCTGTCAATCCTGCCATCGCTGCCCCGCCCCCCCACACACGTCCCGCCCCGCTGGTGTCAGTGAGTTTGGTTGTTCCCTTGGCGATTGTTCCCTTTCCCTGGCAACGGCCGCTAGCAACGGGGCCCAGCCACCAAGCTCAGCCTGGAGCATGCAGAATCAGGGCGTGAGCCAGTGCCTGGGGAGGGCCGTCAACATGGCATTCTCCCCATTAAAGAGAAAAAAAGCAAGGAGCTCGTCAGCGGTTCCGGCGAAATCTGTGAAGGGAGAGAAACTAGAGTTCTTAGCAAGCTTTGAGATTTGTAGCTCAGGTTGAGGTTCTGGATGTAGGTTTGCTCGCTGAGCTGGAAGGTTCATTTCCAGATGTTTCATCACCCTACTAGGTAACATCTTCAGTGGGCCTCAACATCTGGAAATTAACCTCCAGTTCAGCAAGCAAACCTACATCCAAACTAGAGTCCATGTTTCCAGTAAAACATAACCCTTCTTGGAACTTACTTTTGCCTCCCATACCACAGAAGCAACCATATTTTGGAGAGTAAGCTCCTACAATTCAGCAATGCCAGAATGGCGGCATAACGTCTTTCCTATTGTGATGGAAAAACTTAGCAGGTCTGGCAGCATCTGCGTAGAGAGAAACGATGTTAATCTTTCAGGTCCGGTGACCCTTCTTTAGAACAGGTCAAAATGGTCACTGGATTCTCAATGTTAACTCTGCTTTCTCTCTACACATGCCAGATCTCTTGAGCTTTTCTTTCCAGCAATTTCTGTTTTTGTTTCTGATTTCCAGCATTCGCAGTTCTTTAGGTTTTAGTTTTCTCTTTTTGTGTGATGTTGGTTGAAGGATAAATGTTTGCCAGAACGCAGGAGATAAAACTACACGTGGGTCCGAAAGTGAAAAATCACACAACACCAGGCTCTAGTCTAACAGGTTCGTTTGGAAGCATGAGCTTTCGGAGCACCGCTCATTCATCAAGTGGTTGTGTTGTGTGATTTTTAACTTTCAATATTAGATGCTGCAGGTTAGGCAGCATCCGAATGATGATTACCTTGGCATTCTTCCCACTTGGCACCTTAGACTCTGATATCCTTCCTCCTGACAACTTATATCCCTCGCACCTTACTCCCTATCTATCTAGCACCCTAACCTCACACTTATCTTGTATATTTACCATTTGACAGTGTGAGATTCTGGACTTGTAAATTTCAGAATGCAGCAGCTGACTGCTGTGAAAGGGGGCATACAGAGTTTGCCTTCCAACAGTTCTGCCCAACAAGAGAACTGTTGTCTTGGAAGCACTCTGCATTTCTGAAGAAAACCCTTATTGGAAATTCCTTTCATGAAATATGAAGCTCTCTTCTATCATTAAAAAAACGCAAAAGGAGTGGCAAACTACATGATATTCCTTTGCCACTCCTGAGAAAATCAGCACATTGTTGTCCACAGAGTGGGCACAGAGATGGTGTACTGTATTACAGGGGGTACACAGCATATGAGATTACACACACATGCTATATTACAGTCACAGGAATTGTATTGTCTCATATGTTTGGAGATTTTCTGTAGCCTGGGACATTCACCAGGTGGGTGCACTCTGGTTGTTTTGCTGTCAGTGCCTTTAACTGAGTTAGCACTGCTGCCTCACAGTGCCAGGGACCCGGGTTTGATTCCAGCCTTGGGCGACTGTCGGTGTGGAGTTTGCATATTCTCTCCATATCTTTGTGGGTTTCCTCCCACAATCCAAAGATCTGTGGGTTAGGTGGATATATCATGTTAAATTGCCCATAGTGTGAAGGGACTTGTAGGTTAGGTGCATTAATCAGGGCAAATGTAGAGTAAAAGGGGAATGGGTTTGGGTGGGATAATCTTGGGAGGGTCAGTGTGGATTTGCTAGGCCGAAGGGCCTGTTCCCACACTGTAGAGATTCTACGTCTATGTCTAAGGGTCACTGGATCTGAAATGTTAAATCTGATTTCTCTCCACAAATGTTACCAGACCTGCTCAGTTTTTCCAGCAATTTCTGTTTTTGTGTCCAGTACTAGAAGGTATCATCACAGAGTTATTCTGGAGAATTTTTTTTAGAATTAGAATCCCTACAATGTGGAAACAGGCCGCACCGACCCTCCAAAGAGTAACCCATCCAGACCTATTCCCCTACCCTATTTTTTTAAACCCTGACTAATGCATCTAACCTATGCATACCTGAACACTGTGGGCAATTTAGCATGGCCAATTCACCTAATCTGCACATCTTTTGGATTGGGGGAGGAAACCAGAGCACCCGGAGGGGACCCACGCAGACAAGGGGATGAATGTGAATATTCCACACAGACAGTTGTCCGAGACTGGAATTGAACCCGGGTTCCTGATGCTGTGAGGCAGCAGTGCTAACCACTGAGCCACTGTGCTGCCCACCCATTAGCATTCCACCCATTATTAGACGCCCATTTACGACAGAGAAGAGGAGGAGTTTCTTCTCTCAGTAGTGAATATGTAGAATTCTTTACTGCAGAGGACTGTATAATTTGAATTGTTAAGTGTATCCAAAGCTGAGATTGAGTTTGAGTCAGAAAGTGAATCAAGGGTTATGAGAAGGAAAATGGCATTGTGACCTTTTAAATGGCAGAGCAGACCCGATGGCCTAAATTACCTCATCCTAGACCTACATCTTATGGTCTTTTACCATCCAAGGCCTGTTGTAAAGGGCTTAGGTCTGAAATGTTGATTCTCCCGTTCCTTGGAAGCTGCCTGACCTGCTGTGCTTTTCCAGCACCACACTCTCGACTCTGATCTCCAGCATCTGCAGTCCTCACTTTCTTCTAGACTTTGGAACTGGTCATATGACCCTTTAGAGACACAATTTTAAAACATGATCTTACAAAGCCCTTTATTGCAACAACAAACATAACTAGTTATTCAAATCCCACCATGGCAACTGATGGAATGTAAATAAATCTGCAAGTGAATGCTAAGTTTTTAAAAACATTAATTTATGTGATGTCACCATTGCTGGCTGGGTCAGCATTCATTGCTCGCCCTGAGTTGCCCTTGAGACAATTTTGGTGACCTGTTTTCTTGAATTGCTGCTATCCCTTTGCTGTAGGTGGACATACCATTTGGGAGGATGTTCCAGGATTTGACCCCGTGACACTGAAGGAAGGAGTCAGAATATTTCTGAGTCAGAATGGCAAATGACTCAGAGGGGAATTCTGAACTTGTTGCATTTGCATGTATCTATTGCCCCTGTCCATTTGATTGTAGTAGCCAAGGGTTTCAAAGGTACTGTTGAAGCCTTGGTGAAATTCTGCAGACCATCTTGTAAAAGGTACACACTACGGCGACTGAGAATTGATGGTTAGGGAATGAATATTTGTGAATTTAGCACCAACCAAGCAGGCTACCTCATCCTGAATAGTATCAATCTTGCTGGTGTTGCTGGAGCTGCATTCATCCAGACAACAGGGGAGTATACCAACACACTCCAGCTTGTCCTTGTAGATTATGGGTAGGCTGTGGAGGGTCAGGATGTGAGTTACTCATGAATTAATCACTGCAGGATTCCTAGCCCCTGACCTGCTTTTCTAACTCCAGTATTTATGCGGCTACTACAGTTTAGTTTCCTGTTAATGATTGATGAATATCAATAATGTCTCAGTCATGATGAATACGAAATATCATTGATTGTGATAAAAACCCATCTGGTTCACTAATGCCCGAGGAAAGGAAATCTGCCATCTTACGTCATCTGGCAAGCACATGACTCCAGATCCACTGCGAAATGGTTGACACTTAACTGCCTCTCAAATGACTGAGCAAAGCACTTAGTTCTGAGGCAATTGGGGAGAAGCAACAAATGCTGGTCTTGCCAACTCTGCCCATGTCAAAGAATTGCAGTATCTACATGTTATAAGGTGGACTGTAGAAATTCACTAAGGCTTCTTCAATAGCACCTCCCAAACTTCAACTCCTACCATCTAGAAGGACAAAGGCTATAAATATAGACGGCACGGTGGCACTGCTGCCTCACAGCATCAGGGACCCGGTTTAATTCCAGCCTTGGGTGACTGTGTGAAGTTTACACATTCTTTGTGTGTATGCGTGTGGTTTTATCTGGGTTCTCCAATTTCCTCCCACCGTCCAAAGATGTGTAGGTTGGGTGGATTGGCTATGCTAAATCGCTCCATAGTGTCCAGGGATGTGCAGGTGAAGTAGATTAGCCATGGTACCTTTGGGGTTCCAGGGTAGGGTGGGGTGGGGAGCTGTGAGTGAAATGCTCTTCAGAGGATCAGTGCACACTTGATGGGCCAAAGGCCTCTCCCTGCACTGTAGGGATTTTGTGATTATTTTTGAATAAAGAAAAAGCAAGGCCAAGTTTCTCCATCTTGTTTCCCCAGCTGTAAGGACATGTGCAAATTATTTTTGGATGACTTAAAGTTTAAGTCGTGTAGAATCTGCTAGATCATACAAGATTGTGTTAGAAAGTTATGCCTGGTAGTAACAAAGTTTTGGCTGCTGTTCTTGCACATTGTTATTTCACATGCCCCAATTTTCTCCAGATCAGCTGAAGTGAAAAACATGAATTTGAAGGAGTAGAACAAAACAACTTATTATTTTGAAAGACAGAGACTATATTATATCCCTCTCCAACAACACCCTAACAAAAGTTCATTATTTTACTCATCCACTGAAGTGATATTTTCTTTAGTCAGCTGAACAACTCCTGGGACAGATTTCACAATAATCTCAAAGCCTGATCAGCATGCAATGTATTGAACCCCTGCTATTTTCACATCTTCATTTACTAAATTGATAGAAAACACTGGGGTGCCTTTGACTCATAATACAAGTTTGAAATAATCACTGTCTTGAAAAGTCAGTACAGGTATATGTGGAACTAGGAAGATTGAGGTTTCAGTGAGGAACTACAAAGTTTTTCAAAAATGTTTATGCATGTTGATGGAGTGACTGTTTCTTAGTTTATTATTTCTGCTGCACTCAGATGCTTGATACAACAGCTAAAAATTATTAAGGGCTACTGATCTCATTTAGTGGGTGAAACCATTTATGTGGTTTCTTGCCACTAAATGAGTAATAGCTTCTTGATTCGCAAAAGCATTTTTGTAATAACTATCAGGTAACTGTGAACAGATTCTTTAACAGTGGTTGTTTCCATTGTCTCCCTGCTGTAAAGCACCAATTTCTCAGGTGAGTGACTGAATTTTGTGACTGAAATTGTGATTTACATTTGTAATTGTATAGTTACGTTAAAGATGTTGAGACTGACATTTCTGCTGATAATACTTGAGTTGCCATGCTTTCTGGAGTAAACAGCAATGTGTGTTGATTTTGGTCCTGTTTTCCTTTTAAGCTTTATTTTTAAAAAACAGTTCACAGAGATCCCTTTTTTTCATTTGTTGCAAGGTATGTCATTTGATTTGCATTGTAATGTGCACCACTGTATCTCGCTTGTGTCTGGTACAATATAAAGGTATGCATCTTGTTTGTTTGTTAAGATTTAGTTGTCCTCGACAAATTTGTTTTTAAAAGTTTGTGACAGTGAATAACAGAAAGATATTTACATACCTATTGTACCCCAGATATTGCACATTGTAATTACATAAATTATTACAGAAATCAATTTTTATAAACCTATGGAGCAAGTTTCTACAACCATTGATTTTAATGGCGATTAATCCAGAGTCACAGCTTTATCATGTGGTAGAAGTGTGTGCAAAATGAAAACGCTGGATTTTGCAGCATAAGATTTCCGTTGGTACATTATGGGAAATTACAATTCTTTACAAATTATATTTTCATCCTCTTGAGGAAATATGACCAATAGATTCTCTACCTCGACTTGATTTGATGAGATTAATATACATAATCTACAATTTATGTGAATGGCATAGACATATTTTCAGTTTTCTTGCTCAGATTCTTACTTCAGTCAGGTGTTTGACTACGTTCCCCATGGGAGACTGATTAGCAAGGTTAGATCTCACGGAATACAAGGAGAACTAGCCATTTGGATACAGAATTGGCTCAAAGGTAGAAGACAGAGGTGGGGATGGAGGGTTGTTTTTCAGACTGGAGGCCTGTGATCAATGGAGTGCCATAAGGATTGGTGCTGGGTCCACTACTTTTCGTCATTTATATAAATGGTTTGGATGTGAGCTTATGAGATACAGTTAGTAAGTTTGCAGATGAAACCAAAATTGGAGGTGCAGTGAACAGTGAAGAAGGTTACCTCAGATTACAATAGGATCTTGACCAAATGGGTCAATGGGCTGAGAAGTGGCAGATGGAGCATAATTTAGATAATTGTGAGGTGCTGCATTTTGGAAAAGCAAATCAGAGCAGGACTTATACACTTAATGGTAAGGTCTTAGGAAGGGTTGCTGAACAAAGAGACCTTGGAGTGCAGATTCATAGCTTCTTGAAAGTGGAGTCACAGGTAGACAGGATAGTGAAAAAGGTGTTTAGTATGCTTTCCTTTATTGGTCAGAGTATTGAGTATAGGCATAGGGAGATCATGCTGTGGCTGTACAGGACATTGGTTCGGCCACTTTTGGAATATTGTGGCCAATTCTGGTTTCCTTCCTATCGGAAGGATGTTGTGAAACTTGAAAGGGTTCAGAAAGGGTTTAAAAGGATGTTGCCAGGGTTGGAGGATTTGAGCTACGGGGAGAGGCTGAATTGGCTGTGGCTGTTTTCTTTGGAACGTTGGAGGCTGAGGGGTTACCTTATAGAGGTTTATAAAATCATGAGGGGAATGGATAGGATAATTAGATAAAGTCTTCTCTGCTGGTGGGGTAGTCCAGAACTAGAGGGCATAGATTTAGGGTGAGAGGGGAAAGGTATAAAAGAGACCTTCAGGGCAACTTTTTCATGCAGAAGGTGGTACGTATATGGAATAAGCTACCAAAGGAAGTGGTGGAGCCTGGTTCAATTGCAACATTTAAAAGGCATCTGGATGGGTATGTGAAGAAGAAGGATTGAGAGAGATATGGGCCAAGTGCTGGCAAATGAGACAAGGTTAGTTTGGAATATCTGGTCAGAATGGACGAGTTGAACCAAAGGGTCTATTTCCATGCTGTGCATCGCTATAACTCTCTGAGATTTAAATTTCAGGGCTGCAAATAATATCATGCTATAAATATATACTGTTAGGTTTCCATTTTAAGTGGGAAGTAGCTTTGAACAAAAAGGATGTTGCTGATGCCATTCAGAGTTGTGAAAGCTTGACAAATTGTTCTGCTCTCCACTTCAGAACAATGACAAGAAAAAAGTGCCTCCTTGAGAAAAGGTTAGTCAGGGTCATATTCAATTCAGTCTTAAGATTTAATTATTTTTGAGCTGGGCTCAGGACACAGCAGTGAGGAGTAGAGTCATACTTCACACAAACAGACCCTTCAGTTCAAATTGTCCATGCCGAACAAGTTTCCCAAACTGAACTAGTCTCTTTTGCCCTCACTTAGCCCATACGCTTTTAAACCTTTCTGCTTGTTTTTCTGCTTCCGAAGTCTGATATTGTCAGCTGTGACTGGAGTTGTGTCCAGAAAATCTAAAACCATTACAGTCTCTTCCAATGGCAGTACCCCCCTGGTGTATGGGCCAGTGGGAAGCGGCTCAATGTTTCCATATTCACAACTTGGCCTCCCCGCATGGGGGGGTTGGGTTGGAATGAATGTACCTACTGGAATTTTTTTAAAATGTTGCAACTGTACTTACATCTACCACTTTCTCTAAAAGTTCATTCCCCATATGAACCATGTTTATGATTGTAAATTTGCAATAATAACGAATCACAAACACCTATGAGAGCTTCTTAATGAGGATAAGGCAGTGCTATGCATAGCTTCAAGCCAAATTTAGTGATGGGCTCTAATACTATGTGCATATAATGACAAGTTGGAACACCAACCTCCCCCAGGAGTCGAGAGTGTGGCACTGGAAAAGCCCAGGTCAGGCAGCATCCAAGGAGCAGGAGAATCGACGTTTCGGGCATGAGCCCTTCTTCAGGGATGACCCTGATGCCCAAAATGCCGATTCTCCGGCACCTTGGATGCTGCCTGATTTGCTGTGCTTTTCCAGCACCACACTTTCGACTCTGATCTCCAGCATCTGCAGTCCTCACTCACTTCATCCCCCCCCAGAGGCCAAGTTGAGAATGCAGAAACATTGAGCCGCTTCCCACTGGCTGATACACCACCAGGGTACCACCACTGGAAGAGTCTGTAATGGTTTAAAATTTTCTCAACACACCTCCTGAAGCAGAACACCCGGTTCTAGCAAAATTGAAACAACTGGTGAAACAGGATTTGAAACCTTTTTGAACCCGGAGAGACCAGATCACAGAGGACCATATTATTATGGGCAGCAAGAGAGATTGTATTCAGTAAAGGTCACTGCCAGATATTGGCTGATCTACACCAGAGTCATCCAGGGCTGTGCAAAATGAAGGTGTTGGTGAGAAGTCATGTCTGATGGCTAGGCTTGGATGCAGACTTGGCTGTGTTGGTGGGTTAGTGCCTAGAGTCCAACAAGGACAAAAATTACTGCCAGTAGCTCCTCCACGTGGAGATGGCCAGGTAAACCCTGGACTCAGTTACATATCAGCTATGCAGGACCTTTTTATGGGCTCAATGTTCATAGTTGTTGTGGATGCCCACTCAAAGTGGTTGGATAAGCATTGAGTTCATTCGCCAAACACTGGGATGATAGAAAAACTGTGCAGAAATTTTGCAATACATGGACTTCCAGAAGTCTTGGTACAATAATGCACCATCGTTTACCAGCAGGGAGTTTGAGCATTTCCTAAAATCAAATGGGATTCAACATATAAGGACAGCCATACCATCCATCATCCAATGGCAAGACAATCCAATCTTTGAAGAGAGGTTTTTGTGATGACTGGGAATAGCAGGGTTTGTAACACAACTTGCACCTTGATCAGTGTAAGTATGAAGAATGCTGGACAAATGACAACTTCTTCTAATTTTTAAGTCAACTAGATGCCAGTGGTCTGCTTTAAATGATGCCATGACACTAAGTACCAATCTCTGTATTACTAATCTCTTCATCCAAGCTATACACAAAGTTGATGTCCATTTGTATTCATCTTTCTAGAACTGCAATGATTGAGACAGGTTTGACATGAAAGTCTCTTGAACTTAACTCTTGCATTAACATTCCCAAGCCAAACAACTTTTTTTAATGTGGTGGATGCTCTGGAATTTATGGGAAGGTAAGGGTTGCTGCGATGTCTTAAACTTCAGCACATAGGGTTTGAGTTCTGGCTATTTGCATCCCCTTGTGAGAAAGTAAATTCTCCTTAGACTCATTTTGCAGACAATAGGTCTGTCGGGCATTGTGCACTAGTTTTCCTAAATATTTGGATAATTGTAGTTGCTAAATCCACATTTTACTGTCTTCTCAATGGAATGTCCCAAGAAAGTAAATTATGCTTAAAATTGGGGTAATTTTGTGGAGACGATGATGTAGTGGCATTGTCGCTAGAATCCCAATCGAGAGATTCTGGAAATGTTCTGGGGACATGGGTTGGAATCCAACCATGGCAAATAGTGAAATTTGAATTCAATAAAGTGGAATTAAAAGTGCAATGATGACCATAAAACCATTGTTGTTTGTTGTAAAAGCAATCTGGTTCACTAATGTCCTCCAGAGAAGAAAATTTTATGTCACTACCTGGTCTGGTGTATATGTGTTAGCAAACCCACAGTAGTATGACTGACTCTTAACTGCCCTCTTGAAGAGCCAAGAAAGCCACTTAAACTATTTAAACAAGGTCTCAATAAAAGGAATGAAACTGGATGGCCCACCTGGCATTGACCTCAGTACAGGGATTAATAATGGTAATTTCAGCCTTATCAATGCTCCAAAAGCCTCCTTATCGACATCTGGGGGCTAGTGCTAAAATTGGGAGAGCTGTCTCATATTCTAGTCAACCAACAGCCCGACATATTCACATTCAAGAAATCCCCGTACCTTGCAGACAGTGTTCCAGACAATCCCATCACCAAACCTGAGTATGTCCTGTTCCACTGGCAGGACAGACCCAGCGGTAGTGGCAGCACACTTGATAAAGAGTTGCCCTTGGAGTCACAGAATTCTAAACATTGATTCTGGACCCATGAAGGCTCATGACTTCAAGTCAAACATGAAACAGGAAACGTCCTGCTGATTACTACCTATCCCACCCCTCTTGACTGATGAATCAGTACTTCTTTCTTTTGATTGTCAAATGGAGGAAAAACTGAGGGTTCTAACAATGCAGAATAGTGATTTCAATGTCCATGACCCAGGATGACTTGACAGTTGGAGCAGCACAGTGGCTCAGTGGTTAGCATTGTTGCTTCACAATACCAGGGTCCTGGGTTTGATTCCTGTGGAGTTTGCACATTCTCCCTGTGTCTGTGTGGGTTTCCTCTGGGTGCTCTGGTTTCCTCCCACAATCCAAAGATGTGCAGGTCAGGTGAATTTGCCATGCCAAATTGCCCATAGTGTTAAGTGCATTAATCAAGGGCAAAGGGCAGGGGAATAAGTCTGGAGAATATAGGGCAGGGGAATAAGTCTGGGTGGTTTACTCTTTGGAGGGTTGGTGTGATCTTGTTGGGCCAAAGGGCTTGTTTCCATACGATAAGGAGTCTACTTGAATCAGACAGCACTGCTACAAACTAAACTGATCGATTCCTAAAGGACATAGCTGCTGGACTGTGACTGTGGGAGGTGGTGAGGAGGAAATCAACAAGAGTCAAAGACATATTTAGCCTCATCCTCACCAATCTGTCTGCCATAGATGCATCTATCCAAAACAATAATGGCAAGCTTAACCGTCGCACAGTCCTTGTGTAAACAAAGGCCCTATTCAAGAAGGAGGCTCACCACTTGCTTCTCAAGGGCAATTACTATGAACAAAACATACTGGCTGAGGTAGTGATACTCATATCTCATGAATGCATAAACAAAATTGTCCTGACTGCACAATTTTCAGTTTTGGACAGTTTCATATTCAGTATATCAACAGACAAGAAATGAGGTTTAATCTTGCTTTAATGCAAATTATCCATTCTCCATTTTGAAAACTAAAGTATTTTTTTCTCATAAATCCAAGGGTATAATTGTGTGGAGAAAACAAGAATAACATCTGCAGTTTGTAGATTTGCAAACAAAACCAATGGGAAACAACTTCTTTGAACAGAACTTTTACATGTGTGCTTTTCATATTTACTGATTATTTCAGTTTCTCTGTAATCTGCAAGCTTGTCTCACAGAACAGTGAATAGTTGTTACGATTGTGGTAAATGGCGACAATCACAATTTAACTTCCATCACCTTATTGTGATTCCTGGGACTTCTCATTAAGTTAACTTACATTGAAAGTGGAAGAAACATGGACCTAAAATGATTGTAACGGTTAACTGACCACAGACTGAAATAAGTTTCATGTAGAGTAAGCAAAGCTGTATACATTGAAATTACCATTCTTATCTAAAGACATCAAAACCAGAAAACTGAGAAAGCATCAAGACATTTGCATCTCCAATATCATTCACATGATTAATAATTTCACACAGCAGTCGATGAAAATCTCACCTAAGCTGCTTGAAAAGACAATTGTCCTAGATTTCAGAATTCAACAGCTGTTATTGAGCAACAGTGCAGAGAGAAGAGAAAAAAATAATTTACGTCAACAAGAAGTGAAACTTCTCTCTTTCTCTCCCTAATCATAATTCTGGGAAGCAGCACCTGACAAAATCATCAACTTGGGATCTCTGCTATAGACCTACATCAACAATTCATCGCCATTTGGATACAGAACTGGCTCAAGGGTAGAAGACAGAGGGTGGTGGTGGAGGGTTTTTTTCAGAATGGAGGCCTGTGACCAGTGGAGTGCCATTGGCAGGTGGGACTAGATTGGGTTGGGATATCTGGTCAGCATGGACAGGTTGGACCGTTTGGTCTGTTTCCATGCTGTACATCTCTATGACTCTATGACTCTATAACTGTGGCCTAAGCTTTTGAAATCTATACTGAAAGACTTTTAAACTCGATTTTCTTGTTTGTTTCTGTTATATTCTTATTATGCATGTATTTGATATTATGTTTTAACAGAGAAAGAGAGAGAGAGAGATAAGAAGGAGAGCTCTTCATGGGAACCTTAGCTGGTGTAAGAATTGAAACCATACTATTGGCACCCCTCTGTAATAAGCCAAATGTCCAGCCAAGTAAGCTTACCAGTCCCATTTTGGAGAACTATATTTAATTGAAGTGTGATACTGCTGGTGAAATGTGTCTGACTGAAAAAGGATTGAAAAATTGCGAGTTGATGTTACTTGCATTTTGATCTCAGCTGATGGTTACAGGTCATATCCCAGAATGAAATTTTGCTTGCTTGATCTGTCACTCTGGACCTAATTTACCCTCTCTGTCTCTGTTTACTGATTGACCCCATCTGTTTCTCTGCATAAACTTACCCAATACTGTCACTCTTTATTAATATATCCCATTTGGTCACTCTTTACCAATTTATTCCATCCTGTCATTCTTTACTAATTTACTGCAATCTGCTGATTTTTACCGAGTTATCCTATTCTGTCAATCTGGACCTAAATTAACACAGTGTCTCTGTTTAATAACTTACTCAATTCTGTCACTTCACTGAATCAACCCATCTGTCACTCTTTACCAAATTATCCTATTTTTTCTTTGCTAAATTAGCGCAATTCTGTTACCCTTTACTAATTTACCCTATTCTGTCTTTCTTTACCAATTTTCCCAATTCTGTCTCTGTTTACTTTTTTTATTCACATGCTTATTTATTGTCCATTCCAAGTTGTCCTTGAAAAGGCAATGGTAAGCATGTCTTCTTGAACTGCTGCAGTCCATGTGCTGTAGGTAGACCCTTAGTGTTATGAGGGAGAGCATTCCAGGATTTTGACTCAATGATGCTGGAAGAACAGTGGTATGCTTTCAGGTCAGGATGGTGAGTGGCTCAGGGAGGAATTTGAAGGTGGTGTGTTCCCACATATGTGCTGTCCTTTTCCTCCTAGATGATCGTGGTCATGGATTTGGAAGGCGATGTCAAAAGATCTTTGGTGAATATCTGCCGTTCATCTTGTACATAGTTCACATTGTTCCAACTGAGTGTCAGTGGTGGAGGGTGTCGATATTTGTGGATGTATTGTCAATCAAGCAGAATGTTTTGTTCTGAATGGTGTCAAGCTTCTTGAATGTTGTTGGAGCTGTACTCTTCCAGGCAAGTGTCTTATAAGACCGTGGGACAGGCTTTGGGGAGTCAGGAGGTGACTTACTTGCTGCAGGATTCATAGCCTCTGACCTGCTCTTATAGCTATCATATTTATATGGTTCATCCATGAGTTTCTGGTCAGTGGTAACCTCAATAAAGTTGATAGTAAGGGATTCAGTGAAGTTAACACTACTGAATATCAAGGAGCTGTGGTTAGATTGTCTCTTAGTCATAGAGATGTACAGCAAAGAAATAGACCCTTTGATCCAACCCGTCCATGCCGACCAGATATCCCAACCCAATCTAGTCCCACCTGCCAGCACCCGGCCCATATCCCTACAAACCCTTCCTATTCATATACCCATCCAAATGCTTCTTAAATATTGCAATTGTACCAGCCTCCATCACATCGTCTGGCAGCTCATTCGATACACGTACCACCCTCTGCGTGAAAAAGTTACCCCTGAGGTCTCTTTTATATCTTTCCCCTCTCACCCTAAACCCATGCCCTCTAGTTCTGGATTCCCTGACCCCAGGGAAAATACTTTGTCCATTTATACTATCCATGCCCCTCATAATTTTGTAAACCTCTATAAAGTCACCCCTCAGCTCAAGGGAAAACAGCCCCAGCCTGTTCAGCCTCTCCCTGTAGCTCAGACCCTTCAACCTTGGCAACATCCTTGTAAATCTTTTCTGAACCCTTTCAAGTTTCACAACATCTTTCCAATAGGAAGGAGACCAGAATTGCACGCAATATTCCAACAGTGGCCGAACCAATGTCCTGTACAGCCGCAACATAACTCCTGTACTCAATACTCTGACTAATAAAGGAAAGCATACCAAACGCCTTCTTCACTATCCTATCTATCTGTGACTCCACTTTCAAGGAGCTATGAACCTGCACTCCAAGGTCTTTTTATACAGCAACACTCCCTAGGACCTTACCATTAAGTGTATAAGTCCTGCTAAGATTTGCTTTCCCAAAATGCAGCACCTCACATTTATCTGAATTAAACTCCACCTGCCACTTCTCAGCCCATTGGCCATCTGGTCCAGATCCTGTTGTAATCTGAGGTAACCCTCTTTGCTGTCCATTAAACCTCCAATTTTGGTGTCATCTGCAAACTTACTGACTGTAGATCTTATGCTCACATCCAAATCATTATTGGAGAGAATCTCTGCTTTATATTTGTGTGGCCTGAATGTTACTTTCAAATGTTAATTTACCTTATACTCTCCATCTTTAACAATTCGCCCAAATCAGTCACTCTTCACTAACATACCCCATTTCATGACACTTTTACCAATTTATCCAATTCTTTCACTCTTTACTAAATTATCCCAATTCATCTTTCTTTAATAATTTACTCTATTCCATCACTTCACACAGTTACACTATAATTTCACTCTGAGAATAGGAGCTGGAAAAATCCATTTTGCCCTTTGAGCCTGCTCTGCCATTCAATTTGATCCTGGCTGATCAAACTCATCCAATAGGAATAAGGTGATAAACCTTTGTTGCACTCGCTCAGTAGCAACAACATCCTTCCTCAGAGGAGAGCAAAACTGCACATAATGTTCAACATGTGGTCTCACCAGTGCCATGTATAATTGCACCAACATATACTCTGCATTCGAATCCCCTCACTGTGAAGGCCAGTATACCAATGGCCTTCTTCACTGTTTGCTGCATCTGCATTCTTTCATTCAGTAATGGTGCATAGCACCTCCCCTTTCCCAATATGTCACCATTAAGATAATAATCTGCCTTTCTCTTTTGGATAACCTCACATTTGCTTGCATTACACTTCATCTGCCATAGGTTTTCTTACATACTCAATTCTTTTATTAATTTACCCTATTCTGTCACTCTACAATAGTTTACCATATAGAGTTATGCAGCATGGAAACAAATCCTTTGATTCAACTTATCCATGCCGACCAGATATCCTAAATTAATCTAGTCCCATTTACTAGCATTTGGCCCACATCCATCTAAACCCTTCCTCTTCACATACTCATGCAGATGCCTTTTAAATGTTGTAATTATACCAGTCTCCACCACTTTCTCTGGCCAGCGAGCTCATTCCATTCATGCACCACCTTCTGCATAAAAAAGTTGCCCCCAGGTCCCTTTTAAATCTTTCCCCTCTCGTCTTAAACCTCTGCCCTCTAATTTTGGACTCTGCTACATGGGGAAAAGACCTTGGATATTCACCCATTCAACTTTATAAACTTCTGTAAGGTCACCCCTCAGCCTATGACACTCCAGGGAAAATAGCCCCAGTCTAGTCAGCTTCTCCATGTAACTCAAACTACCCTCCAACCCTGGCAACATCCTTGTAAATCTTCTCTGAACCCTTTCAAGTCTCACAACATCATGCCCATGGCAAGGACATCAGAACTGAACATAATTTTCCAAAAGTGGCCAAACCAATTTCCTGTACAAGACCTCCCAACTCCTGTACTCTTATACTCATTCCTGAAGAAGGGCTCATGCCCGAAACGTCGATTCTCCTGCTCCTTGGATGCTGCCTGACCTGCTGCGCTTTTCCAGCAACACATTTTCAGCACTGAACAATAAAGCAAGAATACCAAACTCCTCCTTCACTGTCCTGTCTATCCAAGACTCTACAGTTTAGAAACTATGAACCTGGATTCCAAGGTCTCTTGTTCAGCAACACTCCTCAGGAACTTACTATTAAGTCTATAGGTCCTGCCCTGACTTGCCTTTCCAAAATGAAGCATCTGACATTTATTTGAATTAACTCTATCTGCTACTGGGTGTAGGTTTGCTCACTGAGCTGGCAGGTTCATTTTCAGACGTTTCATCACCATACTAGGTAACATCTTCAGTGAGCCTCCGGACGAAGTACTGCTGGTGTTTCCTGCTTTCTATTTATATGTATGGGTTTCCTTGGGTTGGTGATATCATTTCCTATGGTGACATCATTTCTATTTCTTTTTCTCAGGGGGTGGTAAATGGGACCCAAATCAATGTGTTTGTTGATAGAGTTCTGATTGAAATGCCATGCTTTGAGGGATTCTCATGCATGTCTCTGTTTGGCTTGTCCTAGGATGAGTGTGTTGAAATGGTATAGAACATAGAACATAGAACAGTACAGCACAGAACAGGCCCTTCAGTCCACGATGTTATGCTGAGCACTGATCCTCATGTATGCACCTTCAAATTTCTGTGACCATATGCATGTCCAGCAGTCTCTTAAATGTCCCCAATGACCTTGCTTCCACAACTGCTGCTGGCAACGCATTCCATGCTCTCACAACTCTCTGTGTAAAGAACCCGCCTCTGACATCCCCTCTATACTTTCCTCCAAACAGCTTAAAACTATGATCCCTCGTGTTAGCCATTTCTGCCCTGGGAAATAGTCTCTGGCTACCGACTCTATTTATGCCTCTCATTATCTTGTATACCTCAATTAGGTCCCCTCTCCTCCTCCTTTTCTCCAATGAAAAAAGTCTGAGCTCAGTCAACCTCTCTTCATAAGATAAGCCCTCCAGTCCGGGCAACATCTTGATATACCTCCTCTGAACCCTCTCCAAAGTATCCACATCTTTCCTATAATAGGGCGACCTTCCTTGTCTGTATGTAAAGATACTAGTGAGAGAGGGTCATGTCATTTTGTGGCTAGTTGATGTTCATGTTCTCTGCGAAGAACCCTGATATCGGAGATCCCATGGGTGTTCCATTGGTTTGTCTGTTTTGTTGAAGGTGAAGTGGGTGGTACGGCATAGGCCCACTAGTTTGACGATACTGTCCTTGCTGATGATGTTGGTGGTGTTTGGTGTGTGTGTCTTTGGGTCTTCTAATAGTGTAGTCAGTGTGTCCTTGGCCAGATTGATGTTTGTGGATATGAACAGGTTCATCAGCAAGGACAGTATCGTCAAGCTAGTGGACCTATGCCTTACCACCCACTTCACCTTCAACAACAAAACCTACAGATAAATCAACAGAACACCCATGGGATCTCAGATATAAGGGTTCTTAACAGAGGCAGTAATGCAGAGATTCAAACAAACAGCTCTGCCAACCATCCAACCCAAACATTGGGCCTGCTACGTGGATGACACCTTTGTCATCGCTAAACACAACAAATTAGTGGAAACCTTCAAGACCATCAATAATACCCTTACTGCCATAAAGTTCAATAAAGAGGAGAAAAACAACAACAAACCTCCATTCCTAGTTGTCACGGTAGAGCGAACAGCTAATGGGAACTTCAAACCAATGTCTACAAGAAAACAACACATACGGACCAAATATTGAACTACAGAAGCAATCATCCCAACGTCCACAAATGAAGTTGCATCAGGACATTATATCAATGAGCCACCACACACTCTAGCACAGAGGAACTATGCAGAGAAGAGGAAAATCACCTATACAGTATATTCAAAAACAGCGGGTACCCAATGAACATAGTCCGCTGATTTCTCAGCAACAAACCCAAACAAGCAGACAAAACACGTCCAGAAACCCTATACACCTTCCCCGACATCAAAGACATCTCAGAAATGACTGCCAGACTATTCAGACCCCTTGACATCATGGTAGCCCACAAACCCATCAACACACTAAAACAGCAGCTAATGAACTTGAAAGACCCTCTACAGACATCAAGCAAAACTAATGTAATTTACAAAATACCGTGCAAGAACTGTAACAAACACTACATTGGACAAACAGGCAGAAAAATAGCCACCAGGATACATGAACATCAACTAGCCACAAACCGACATGACCGTCTGTCACTAGTAAGGAAGGACATTACTTCCACTAGGACAACACATCCAAGCTAGGACAAGCCAAACAGAGACACTCACAAGAATTCCTAGAAGCATGGCATTGCAACCGGAACTCTACCAACAAACGCACTGACTTTGGATCATATTTTTACCACCCCCTGAGAAAAAGAACCAGAAATGACATCATCAACCAAGGAAATCCAAACATATAAATAGAAAGCAGGAAACACCAGCAGTGCTTTGTCTGGAGGCTCACTGAAGATGTTATCTAGTATGGTGACAAAACATCTGAAAATGAATTTTACAGCTCAGTGAGCAAACCTACACCCAGAACCTCAATACGAGCTACAAATCTTCTCAAAACTCACCTCAATCTGTTACTCTTCAACCCTTCTGATCAAGGTCCCACTATATTCTGAGGTAACTATCTTTACTGTACTCTACACTACCAAGTTTGGTGTCATCTGCAAACTTATTAATCATACTTCCTATGTTCACACCCAAATCATTTATATAAATGACAAAGTGTAATTTCAATCTTTACCAATTTCCCCATTTCATTCACTCATTATTAATTTGTCCTATTCTGATCCATAATCTTTCACTTTATTGAATTACCTACACATTCATCCTTTTCCAATTTACCTCATTCCCTCTCTCCTTAATCATTTACCCAATTCTGTCACTTTTCAATTTAACCTATGCTTTCACTCTTTACTAATATTGTCATAATTCACCCCATTTGTCTCTAATAATTTACCTTATGCCTTCACTCTATTCTTTTTTGCTATCCTGACCCTCTTTAACAAATTACACTCCTATATCATTATTGCAATTTAACTGTACATTCAACTTTACCAACTTACCTAATTTAGTTGCTCTAATGCTTTACAATTTTCTGTCTTTACTAATTCATCCCATTTTGTCCCTCTTCACTCAATTCACACTGTTCTACTCTCAAACCCTGATGATGACTGAGCACTACACCTGTGCTAAGGTCAAAAATCACTCAACACCCGGTTGTATCTAACAGGTTTATTTTAGAAAACAAGCTATTGGAGCCTCACTCCTCCGCCAGGTGCTAGTGAGAGAGGAGACATGGCACATTGAATTTATAAGATTAAATTTATAAGATACAATTGATACAAAAGTATTGGGCACTCTTAAGATTGTTCTTCAATCTTTAATCATTTAGAACTGAGATGCAGGTTTTGATTGATTTAATATGCAAACCCCAGAATTTCTTTCAAGTGACTTGTGTCAAATTCAGTCTGGGATGGCTCCTTTCTCTCACGAGGTAAAAACAATGACTGCAGATGCTGGAAACCAGATTTTGGATTAGTGGTGCTGGAAGAGCACAGCAGTTCAGGCAGCATCCGAGGAGCAGCAAAATCGACGTTTCGGGCAAAAGCCCTTCATCAGGAATAAAAGCAGAGAGCCTGAAGCGTGGAGAGATAAGCTAGAGGAGGGTGGGGGTGGGGAGAAAGTAGCATGGAGTACAGTAGGTGAGTGGGGGAGGGGATGAAGGTGATAAGTCAGGGAGGAGGGTGGAGTGGATAGGTGGAAAAGAAGATAGGCAGGTAGGACAAGTCATGGGTGTTGAGCTGGAAGTTTGGAACTGGGGTGAGGTGGGGGAAGGGGAAATGAGGAAACTGTTGAAGTCCACATTGATGCCCTGGGGTTGAAGTGTTCCGAGGTGGAAGATGAGGCATACTTCCTCCAGGCGTCTGGTGGTGAGGGAGCGGCGGTGAAGGAGGCCCAGGACCTCCATGTCCTCGGCAGAGTGGGAGGGGGATTTGAAATGTTGGGCCACAGGGCAGTGTGGTTGATTGGTGCGGGTGTCCCGGAGATGTTCCCTAAAGCGCTCTGCTAGGAGGCGCCCAGTCTCCCCAATGTAGAGGAGACCGCATCGGGAGCAACAGATGCAATAAATGATATTAGTGGATGTGCAGGTAAAACTTTGATGGATGTGGAAGGCTCCTTTAGGGCCTTGAATGGAGGTAAGGGAGGAGGTGTGGGCACAGGTTTTGCAGATCCTGCAGTGGCAGGGGAAGGTGCCAGGATGGGAGGGTGGGTTGTAGGGGGGCGTGGACCTGACCAAGTAGTCATGGAGGGAACGGTCTTTGCTGAAGGCGGAAAGGGGTGGGGAGGGAAATATATCCCTGGTGGTGGGGTCTTTTTGAAGGTAGCGGAAATGTCGGCAGATGGTTTGGTTTATGCGAAGGTTGGTAGGGTGGAAGGTGAGCACCAGGGGCGTTCTGTTCTTGTTAAGTTTGGAGGGGTTGGGTCTGAGGGCGGAGGTGCAGGACGTGGACGAGATGCGTTGGAGGGCATCTTTAACCACGTGGGAAGGGAAATTGCGGTCTCTCAAAGGAGGCCATCTGGTGTGTTCTGTGGTGGAACTGGTCCTCCTGGGAGCACATCCAGCGGAGGTGGAGGAATTGGGAATACGGGATGGCATTTTTGCAGCAGGTAGGGTGGGAAGAGGTATAATCCAGTTTTCACATAAACCTGTTGGGACTATGACCTGGTATTGTGTGACTTTTCTTTGATGCGGAGATGCCGGTGTTGAACTGGAGTGGACAAAGTTAAAAATCACACGACACCAGGTTATAGTCCAACAGGTTTATTTGGAAGCACGAGCTTTTGGAGCGCTGCTCCTTCATCGGGTGGTTGTGGAAGAGGGTCATAGGACACAGAACTTATAGCAAAAGCTATAATTTGTTTTAAATTCTGCGTCTTTTGATCCTCTCCCAAAGCTGCCTGATGAAGGAGCCAGACTCCGAATGCTAGTGATTCCAAATAAACCTGTTGGACCATAACCTGGCGTTGTGCGATTTTCAACTTTGACTTCTTCTTGACCTTGCCCGACTGGTGCAACCTCCTGAGCGCGCGCGCGTCTTTCGCCCCGGCGGCCGTTGCTGGGCATGCGCATCTCTCTCCTTTGCTCTCCCCGCCCTTCGCACTCCATCCGAGGCGGGTGGTGGGGAGAGAGAGAGAGAGAAGAGCACGTGCACGTGATCACCCGATCCGCGCGTGCTCTGGCCGGGGGGAGGCGAGCCCCAGCCTCGCGATGTCAGAGCGTCGGTTCACTCAGTGTGCCATGACAGCAGGAGCCGGGAGGATAATATGCCGAGTAGGTACAGTAATAGAAACGGCACAGCTTTGCGTATTGTGTACGCGACTTCCCATCCCCACTGTTTATGTACAACTATTGCTTATTTATTTATTTATCCCCGCCGACGTGGCGCTGTTTTTATCTCGGTGGTTCTCCTCCAAGCCCCGTGTGAGCCAGGAGCCGGGCTGCGCCGGGCTGGGCTGGGCTGAGCTGAGTGGGCCCGATTGTCCCGTTAGTTTTGGGTTGTGGGGCAGGGCCTCCGGCTGCAGAGCCTCCGGCTGCAGAATGGGCATGTTCCACATGCAGCAGGATGCCTTCGCCCAGCCAGCAACCTCGATTACAGATTCACATAATCACTGAAAGAAGCCCGCGGGGCCCACCGGCCGAATAAATAATTTTATAAAAAAAAAAGGCTTCTTGTCTTCGAAATCGACGTGAGATCCAATTTCCAGCACTTGACCCATCACCTTGACAGTCGTATACTGTAGACATTTCAACCTCCGAGTCGAGAGTGGTTATCAGGATCATTCCCTCCAGTAACTCTCCCCACGGGGTCCAGTCACATCTCAGCATGATTTTGCTGCTGCTGCATGAGAGTGTGAACTGGAAATATATTTGTAGCCAGCTAAGGGGCTAACTGTATTCGCTAAACTGGTATAGGGAATAGATGCTGCAAACGGCTTGACATTTCATGTTGTGCTGTGAGTTTCAGAAATTCAGGGAACAAAACGATTTTCTAATGTACGATATTCTGAACAGTCTCAGGCTGTTAATAATTCAAACACTTCAGAAATGATTAGATCAGCTGAATCTTATTAGTCATTAAAAGATGTCTCTTTGCGTTGTCTCTGGATTTCTGCATTCTTCGTTTGCAGCATCAACAGTGTTGTGTGTGCAGGCAATGTGAGATGAGACAACTGTAAAATGTCATATAATTGGATCTCATGCATTTGTTCATGCACAGAGCTCCATTTAATATCAATTTCTGGACTCCAAGAGTTAGATTAGATTACTTACAGTGTGGAAACAGGCCCTTCGGCCCAACAAGTCCACACCCCCCCGCCGAAGCGCAACCCACCCATACCCCTACATTTACCCCTTACCTAACACTACGGGCAATTTAGTATGGCCAATTCACCTGACCTGCACATCTTTGGACTGTGGGAGGAAACCGGAGCACCCGGAGGAAACCCACGCAGACACGGGGAGAACGTGCAAACTCCACACAGTCAGTCGCCTGAGGCGGGAATTGAACCCGGGTCTCTAGCGCTGTGAGGCAGCAGTGCTAACCACTGTGCCACCGTGCCGCCCACTAAGTTCAAAGGAGCGATGTTGTTATCAAACTACACTATCAGATTTCCTTTAAACTTCATAAGCTGCGTGCAAGGTGACTTATAATGTAACTTATAATGTTCTTTGTCAACCCAAAAGAATTCATATCCTTTTTAATGCAAGTTGCTGTTGTGTCTGCTATCCTGTTTTAAATGAGGCAAATCAACAAGGAGAAGATTCAGACATGATTTGTTTTGAAAGCATTTCAAAGAAATATGATTATTAATATTGTCCCATTAATCTCAGCCCAGTTTGGAGTAATAAGAGCAAGTTCTCCGTGATAGAAATTATCCCCTTTCTGTTTACACACGTTCTTTGATTTGATTTATTATTGTCACATGTACTGAGATACAGTGAAAAGTATTGTATTGCATGCTAACCAGACAAATCATACCTTATGCAAGGATATCATGGTAATAGAGCCAAATCTAGTGTTCGAGCCACAGAGGAGGTGTAGAAGCCCATTCGTAAGTCTGAGAACAAGAGGGAAGAAGCTGTTCATAAATCTGTTGATGTGTGTTTTCAAACTTTCGTATCATCAGCCAGACAAAAGAGGGTGGCGGGGTCTCTGATTATGTTCACTGTTACCCTGGGGCAATGGGTAGTATAGACAGAATCATTGGAAGGAAGGCTCGATTTTGTGATGGCTGTGTTCACAACTCTGTGTCATTCCTTGTGGTCTTGGGTAGAGCAGTTGCCATGCCAAGCTGTGATGCATCCGATGAGAATGCATTCTATGATGCCTCAATAAAAAAAAAGTGAGAGTCATGTGACATTGAAAGTGTCACATTCTGTTATTGATTGTTTTAACTCTGGGAATTCGTCACTTAGCGCTTTTGGAGAATATGCGAGGTAAAGGGTGGATGGATATTTGCTGATCTAACAGACGCTGTTTTACTTTTGCAGGAGCAGTGTTGTAAGTAGATCGGTGGGATGGCAAAATTTGTATGATTCATTTGGGCATGATTAACATCGACAATGTTAAGAACAAGATTGGTAGTGTTTTTCTCATAGGAAGGGTTAATAATACCATTTTAAGATGAAGCTAATTGACTGCTTGAATACCAGCTTGATAGGATAACGTATGGAATGTGCAAGTTTTTAAATATGAAGAGCAACGATTCAAGTCGGCAAACAAGGGGCTGATTTGTGCAAATGTTGAGTGAATAGGAAGGGTTTGGAGGGATATAGGCTGGGTGCTGGCAGGTGGGACTAGATTGGGTTGGGATATCTGGTCGGCATGGACGGGTTGGACCGAAGGGTTTGTTTCCATGCTGTACATCTCTATGACTCTATGTAAAATATAATTCGATCTGTTGCCTTCGCTATAATTCTTCTAAGTACAATGTCTAATGTCAGTTTCGACATTGTGTCTGAAAATGTAGACTTTCGCTGGGACGGGCCACTATGTCAACTGGCAACCTTTTCTATGTTAAGTGAGATTTGGGCATTAGCTGAGCCAGCATCTATTGCCCTTGAGCAGTAATGACCTGCTTTCTTGATCTGCTGTAGTCCTTCTGGTGCTGGTACAGTCACAATGATGTTTGGGAGATAGGTCTAGGATTCTGACCTGGTGACACAGATTGAAATGTACTATCATTCTAAGTCCGGACGATGTTTCCATATATCTGCTGGTTGGTGGTCATACTTGTATGTTTAGAAGGTACCGTTGAAAGAGTCTGAATGAGTTGTTACTTGCAGTTTGTGGATGGTAAATGCTGTTGCCACTGTGCTTGGTGTAAAATTGTGTAGGTGTTAGATAGGTACCAGTTAAGTTGGCTGCTTTGTCCTGATGGTGTCAAACTTGTATGTGTGTTGTTGGACTTGTTGTGATCCAGCCAAGTGGAGAGTATTCCATCACACTGTTGACTTGAACCTTGTGGTGAACAGGCTTTGAGGGGTCAACAGTTGAGTTACTCACCACAGACTTCCTAACTTCTGATTATTTTGGTAGCCACAAGAGTTAAACGGCTAGTTGAGTTCAGTTTCTGGGTGTTGATCGTGATTATTCAATGATGGTTGGATTTTCTTGTGCAGGTAGTTATTGTCTGGCACTTGTGTACCATTGATGTCTCTTGCCACTTATCAGGCCAAGCCTGATGGTTGCCCAGATGGTACTGCATTTGGGCAGGTCTACTTTGGTATCTGAGGAGTTGCAAATGGTGGTGAACATGGTTCACTGACTGCACATCTCCACTTCTGACAAGAGAGATGGAAGATTATTAGGCCTGGGACACTGCTCAGGAACTTGTGCAGTCATGTTCTTTGGCTGAGATGATTAACTTTGATCAACAAGAACATCTTCTGTTGCATTGGGTATAATTCCTAAATTAGCTTTCCTTTGATCCCATTGACTTAAATTTTACGAAGGCTCCTTGATGATACACTTGGTCCAAAGCTGCCTTGATGTCTAAGGTATCAGTTTTCGAAAAGGGAAATGAGTTCAACTTATTCTGACCATATTTTGCCAAAGACTGTAATGAGATCAGGAGTGAGTGGCCTTGGCCCAAACTGAACAGGTTAAGTGCTGCTTGGTAGCACTATCAAAGTAGCTTTGATTGTTTTGCTGATAATTGAGAATAGATTGATAATCAGTATTTGTCCAAGTTTGATTTCTCTTGCTTTTAATGATCAAATTTCTGCATTCCATATTGAGGCAATACAGAGGGAATATTATAGTTTCTACATAATTGTACATAGTATAAGGAAAATCAGAACAGGAGTAAGTTATTTAGCCCCTTAAGTCTGTTTTCCTTAGAAAGTTATGGCTGACCTGCTTATAAAGCTTTGTTGCTCTAGAAAGTAATCAAAGGAGGAGATGAGGTTTATCCTGTCTGTCCATGATAATGTTCTCCTCAACAACATTATCCTGATTACTGTTATGACCATCATTTCAGAGTTTTGTTTTCTCTTTGACCTTCTCAAGCACTTGCTGTTTTTTTTCCAGTTTTGGTATGGTTGTTGGAGTAGTGGAGCTTGATTGCTTATGCATGCTTGGCATATAATAGTAAATAGGTAGCATTTTGGTCACTCTCAATTGAGGTACTTCAGTGGGTGAAATGTGTGCTTATTTTAAGCCCATAGTTCAAACTGACCGAAGCTATCGGTTTAGCATTCTTTCTTGAATAGATCAGAATGACAACTAGTTTGGGAAATTGAAAGTATCATAATTTATGAACTTCAGCTTGATCACTTGCAGATGGCTTTAGAGATATTGAACTTAACTAAGCAGATTGAGTTTTAGTTTGCATCTGCTATATTTGACATGCAACTGTTCAGTTTTAGTTGCTAGTTACAAGCTCACAGCATTTCATTCAATTTAGATTCGTCACCAAAATTCATCATGAATGATGTTATTATTAAAGTTGGATATGGAATATTATACCAGTTGCAAAGAGTTTTGTGATGAACACTGAATTCATTTTCATATTAATTCATGTGGAATTATTTCTTGTGTGATTGTAGAAGGAAACAGCAAATTGTATGACATTGAGTCAACTGATGAGGATGGAAAAAATGTCAGCTGATGGAAAGAACAGGGGACATTCATTGGTGATGTGTTGTGGTAGGATAAGGTTAAATTCTAAATTCCTGCCAGGAATAGAAATTTTTGATGTGGAACGCTTGAGACAGTATTTGCCCTGCTTCAAATTATTTGCTGCTTTGCTACTTTCTCTTCACCTACCACTCTCTAATTTTTAGGCAGGTATGCACAGACGACCTTTTGCTTGCTTGTGGGCTGAATTAGGTGTTCTTGGTTAATTATAACTATAGCTTGAGTAGTGATAAGACCATGTAATGAAAAGTCACATAAATCATTTAAGTTTTTATTGAATGTGTCCAAATCTTCTATCAACATGTTTGAACCGGTTTCAGTTCATTTCACATAGATTTGTAGAAGGTTTAACTTTCTGCGGACTGGATTTAAATCTAAGCTTTGACCAAGTTTTCCTATTTGACAATGTAGCTCAAGTGCAGAATAAGGATCTTCTGTATTTGTTCCAGAATAAATTTGTCCCTTTCTACTCAGTGTTGTTTTTGGGGTAGATTTTACAACAGGATTAATCTCTTGAAACTGAAGATTGCTGTCTGATTTGTGAAAAATTTGTGATCATAATTATTTGAAATTTATTTTTATTTAAAATTGAGTTGTTATATTGCATTAACTTTATTTTTGCAGAAATTGGAACCATTAGGTACTTATTGCCAGCATTTTACTTGTTAGCTGCCCCATTCTTCCAAAACAAAAATAGGGTGAGGTGTACAGGTGGTTGGAATTTAAGGCAACTCAAGGTTAATATGCACTTGATGGTTTAATTGTTTATTTCTCACCTCTTCAGATCATCAAGGTGCTAAATGGAGTCCGAACAATTGTTTTCTAGAGGATATTACAGGAACAGTTACAATAGTATAACCAGTGCAAGTAGTGATGAAGAACTGCTAGATGGAGCAGGAGTCATTATGGACTTCACAGGATCGGAGGATGACAACTTGCTGGATGGAGATGTTTCTACAGGTGAGTTGCAGAGTTTTTACACTTCTGTCATTGCACCTGTGTAAACTGTACTCAACCTTGTTTTACCATTATGGTTTTTTTTTTTGAAACCCAACAATCTTGCACAAAACTATAACTTAAAAGTATAACAAGTAACTCAAAATAACGACTAAAAATGTATAGTCAGCCAGCAAGGAGAACAGCATGTTAGCCTCTGTTGTGAGGGTTTCTGTGCAGGAACGAAGAAGTCTTGCTTTACTTGTGTAGAACATTGTTGAGACTGCAACTGAAGTATTATATGCAATTTTAGCCTCTTGCCCGAGGAAGAATATGATTGTCAAAGAGGCCATGTTCTTATGGTTCTTCACACTGATTTATGTCATTTGGAACTGTCTGAAGAGGAGAGTTTAAGGAGACTGAGACTATATTTTCTGGACTTTGGAGGAATGAGGGGTAGTTTAACACAAGATGACATAAATCTTAACAAGATAGACAGAGTAGATGCAGAAAGGATGTTTGCCCTGTCCGAGTCTCGAACAAGGACATGATGAGAAATGTCTTCACTTGGTGGTGATGAATCTTGGTAATTCTTGATTCGATAGGACTGTGGACACTCAAATCATTACGTAAGTTTAAGAAATTGATAATTTTTTTTAGTTACTGATGATATCAGGGGATATTGGAATATGGCCTTGAGATAGATGAAAGGCCTTAATCAAAAATGATGGACTAGGCTCAAGAGACTGAATGGCTTACTCCTTTTATATTCCTTTGTTTCTATATGAAGCAATGACCATCTCCAATAAGAAACTATCTAACCACTGTCATATAACATTCAATGACATCACCATCACTTAATCCCCCACTGTCAACTTCCTGGAGATTACCATTGACCAGAAACTGAAATGGACTCCATACAAATACACTGGCTAGAACAGCAGGTCAGAGGCTGGGAATACTGTGGTGAATATCTTGCTTCTTGGTTCTCAAAGTCTCTTCCCCAACTACAAGGCTCAAGCCAGGAGTGTGGTGAAGTACCCACTTGACTGGATGGATGCAGTTCCAGCAATACTGAAGAAGCTTGACACCATCGAGGACAAAGCAAACTGTATGATTGGCACCACATTGACAAACATTCAGTCCCTCCACCACCAATACTCAGCAGCAGTGTATGTATTATCTGCAAAATGCACTACAGAAATTTACCAAAGATCCTGAGACAGCACCTTCCAAACCTATGAAAACTTAGATTTGGAAGGATAACAGATATATAGGACACCTCCACCTGTAAGTTCCTCTCCAAGCCACCCTCCGTCCTGACTTAGGAATACAGTATATTGCTGTTTCTTCCGTGTGGCTAGGTCAAAATCCTGGAATTGTCTTCGTAAGACTATTGTGGATAGACTGCAGTTCAAGAAGTTGCTGATCACTATCTTCTCAAGGGCCGTTCAGGATGGGCAATAAATGTTGGCCCAGCAAGCAATGCCCACATCCCACAAGTGAATTAAAAAACAAAATTTGGACATGTAATACTCCAAGTGCTGTTACCTGTATTCTTAGATAAATCATTCGCTATCAGCATTCCATTGATCAGAAACTGAACTCAAGTAATCAGATAAATCTTTTGGCTACAAGAGCAGGTCAAAAGTTGGAATTCTGTGATGAATAACTTATCTGATGGTTCTGCAAAATCGGTTCACCATCTCCAAGGCACAAGTCGTAAGTGTATTGGATTTAATCTTGCATCAGTGGGTGATAGTGTTGAGGTTGAAGCAGCCTGCTTGATTGTAATTCCAAACAATACCTTCAACATTCACTTCTTCGACCACTGAAAACAGAGGCATCATCCTGACTTGAAACCAAATTATTATTCCTTCACTGTTGCTGGGTCAACATGCTTGAACTCCCTTTCTGGCAGCACTGGTTGTATCTATTATCAGAAGGAGTACAGAGTTTCAAGAAATGAGCTCACCGCAATCTTCTGTAGGGCAGTTAGGGATGGGAGATAAATGTTGGACTTCGCAGAGATGCTTGTATCCTGTAAAACCATTTTGAGGTTGCAAAATTATCTTTGTAAGCCTCCATTAGTTTTGTTCATCAGCAGTCAGATTTCATTCCTGTAACCGATGAAAGGAATGTGCAAGTTTATCATGAAACGGATTGGGAAGAAGTTCATAAGAGACCTCGCAGAAACAGTGAAAGTTTGATACTGTCTCATATGTAAGTAAACAGGAGCTGACTACATTTATTCAGGCAGGAATTAAAGAGAAACTGTACCACCTGCTTAAAGTCGGTCTGTAAGGCAAACATGGTAAAGAAATGAATGTCGGGTTGGATTGGTTTCTACCACTTTGAGAGGGTATGTCTTGTGAAATGATTTGCTCACTCTAAGCAGTGGTTGCTTGGAGTCAAATTAGGTGTAAAGCTGTGATGCAGGCAGCATTTGCCTACTTCTGTTCATGATTGCTGAGAATTAATATAAATGTAATGGAATGCATGTAACTTTTATAATGTTTCAGAAGCCTGAACAGAGCTGCTTAACAGATATTTTAAAAATGCACAGGACGTGCAATTTTTTCAGTCGCTTGACTTTGTTTAGGGAAACAAAATCTACTGTAATCGAACAGAGTCAAAGGATGGTCATCTTCTACTACAGGAACTTAAAAGTCATAGAGATGTCAGCACAAAAACAGACCCTTCGGTCCAACTTGTCCATGCTGACCAGATATTCCAGAACTTGATTGTTCACTGGTTCTCATGGAATACAGCACTGTTGGAGATTCGCCTTTCAGCTGTTGTGGACCGGACCAATCAACCTCAAAATGTAGCCAAGAGATAGCCGAGACTGTAACCTTTTCTTATTTAAAGGCAAGTGTAAGACATTGCATTCCAGATGCAATTTGATTGGTCAAACTGCTCGGTTTTAAGCAAAACACACTTTATTCTTGCACTACAGTAAAAGTACAGATAAAATAAATTGACTTGACCATTGCAATACTTGAAGTAATATATTATGTTAACTCCTATTGATTAGCTGTTCCAATGTAGCAGCCTCCTATAAACATTCTTGGCAAAGGCAAATAGAAAGAAAAACACAAATCCAGCATTAACGATAGTGCTTCAAGCTTTTGCAGAGACAGAAAGAATTCAAGTGTTTTTCTGTGGCAGGGAGATGGTGGTAGTTTCAAAATCCAAACAACTACAGAAAGTTAAACTAACACCCTGGTTCTGTGGGAGCCTGACTCCACCCATTCATGCTCCTTCTGTTGTTCCAACTTTTTAAAAGCCAATGCCTCACAAGCTGTTCACTTTATTTGCATGGAGGAGACAGCTTGGTACCAATGGCTCAAAACTGCTCTTCACAAAGAAACAGGACAAAATACACCTCTTAAAATCACAATGTCATCACATGGCTCAGGCGAAAATAAAGGATCCCTCTGTTCTCTCAGCTGAATGTACAAGATCCCATTGCTCTTCTTTGAAACGGTGCAAAGGGTTTCACCCTGGCTGTTCCCTCATTTAACATCCTAACAAGTCATCTGGTCAATGTGTGCTTGCTGTATGTCATCAGGTTTGATCCTGAGATGAGTTTCTGACCTTATTTATGCCATCATGAGCACCCTGTATTTACATCACTGTAAAGTCACCCACTTGCAAGCTACATTAACTTGTGTACTGCTGAAAGTTTTGTTTCATGCTTTTTCTACATCTAGACAAGACAACTCCAATGCATTCCTGGCTCATTCCTCTCCTCTTTTTCCCCAACCCCCCGGCCAAAAAAACCTCTGTAAACCTGGAGTGATCGAGAACTCTGCCTGTGTGTTAACTGTTATGAAGCCCTATGCGTGCACACACATACTAATCATGCCTCCGGATGTACTTCAGCCTGCAGTCAACGAACAACCAGAACTTGAAAAGTCCTGTCTGTGTTTTTATATCTCTCCATTGCCTTGTTTCTACCTATTTCAGGCCACAGGCCTTCCAGACATCTGGCTTCTTGTGCGTTTGGGATTATAGTAGCTCCGCCATTTGTGACTGTGGCTTCAGTTTTCAAGACCCCATGCTCTGCAAGACCCTCATTTTTGCTTAAAAACCTACTCCTAAAACTATACTTCTAAAAACCTTCCTCGTTAACCAAGTGTTTGGCCATTTCCCCAAATTTCTGCTTGTGGCAATTTTTAGTTTAAATTTTGACTGCAACGTTTCCCTAAATGACTACTGTGATTAAAGTGCTTAATTAGTTTGTAATGCCCTTAAATTTGTAAAATTATATAAATCATTAATTCCTATGCCATTTTCCTTTGATTCGTGTTAACTTTTTAAAAGTAGTACGATCCCAGATACCGTCAAAACCAAAACTGTAATAATATATCATATAAAATTCAGATTGTAATTAATAAAATTTGCATATTAGAGATCGTATAAATATGAAAATCTGCATTTAGAGTAATAGAATTATAGAAATTTACAGCACGGTGTCTGGTTCTTTTCCTGAGGTTTCGCACACGAGATGCAATTCACACGCACCAATCTTTGCAAACAGTTCAAGTTTATTAAAGCTTGTACAAGCTAGGTAACCCCCTTTTGACCTTGATCACAGGCACACGAAGTCGAGTCAAAATGAAGCCCTGAACAAAGAAAACACATTCCCTTTATACAGGTCAGTTGGTCATGCTCGCAGATGCTCTGGCCACTCCCCCACAGTCACATGCCACTCAAGACAATTCTGCAGCCACTCTCTCACAGTCACATGTTCCCCAGGTAAAATGGTAGGATGAGATCATTCTTGGAGATAATGCAAATGTAAATGCCCTAATCTTGGGGAATCGTTATGCAGACAATTTCCTGACTCAGTGGTTCACTAAGACAATGCAGGTGTGACATACCTAGCTTCAGGGGATGGCTAGAAAGCATTTCTGAATTGAAGAGATTGAATGATAGTTTAATTTGAGAATAACAGGAGAGTAGTAGCAAATGACTGTCTGTCTAAATGAAGTGTGAATTACAATGGATAGTCATCGACATTCCTGCATGGTATCTGTTAGACAGAATGTCACCCCCCACCCACTTCCAGAACGTTCAGCTTTGCAGTCTAACTCTTTAATATTGCATCAATGTCGAAAGAGATATTCCTATTTAAACTTTTAATATTGCAACAGAAACAGACCTTTCAGTCCACCTTGTCCATGCCGATCAGATATCCTAACCTAAACTCGTCCCATTTGCCAGCACTTGGTCCATATCCCTCTAAACCCTCCTTATTTGTATACCCATCCAGATGCTCTTTAGAACATAGAACATTACAGCGCAGTACAGGCCTTTTGGTCCTCGATGTTTCCATATCAACCGCTTTACCCTCATCCACCTGTTTGGTCGCCATCTCAAAGAACCCAAAAGGTTTATGTGGCATGACCTGCCCTTCACGAACTGTGTTGACTGTCCCTAATCAACTTATTCCTCTCTAGATGATTATAAATCCTATCTCTTCTAACCCTTTCCAACTCTTTACCCACAATCGAAGAAAGGCTCACTGGTCTATAATTTTTAGGGTAGTCTCTACTCCGCTTCTTGAACAAAGGGACATTTAATATCCTCCAGTCATGTGGCACTATTCCTGTAGACAATAACAATGTAAAGGTCAAAGCCAAAGGCTCTGCACTCTCTTTCATGGCTTCCCAAAGAATCCTAGGATAAATTCTGTCCGGCCTAGGGGGCTATTTTTTCGACACTCTCCAGAATTGCTAAACCACCTCCTTGTGAACCTCAATCCCGTCTAGTCAAGTGTCTGTATCTCCGTATTCTTCTCGACAGCATTATCTGTTTCCAGAGTGAATACTGACGACAAGTATTCATTTAGTGCTTCCCCTAACTCCTCAGGCTCCAAGCACAATGTCCCACAGCTATCTTTGATTGGCCCTAATCTTTCTCTAGTCATTCCTTTATTCCTGATACACCTATAGAAGGCTTTAGGGTTTTCCTTGATCCTATCTGCCAATGACTTGTCATGTCCCCTGGCTCTTCTTAGCCAGGAAAGACCTGAAGAGACAACTAACTTGTAACTCTCAAGCGCCCTAACTGAGCCTTCGTACATTAACCTTCTCCTTCCTCTTAGAGTCGTAGAGATGTACAGCATGGAAACACCCTTCAGTCCAACCTGTCCATGCCAACCAGATATCCCAACCCAATCTAGTCCCACCTGCCAGCACTTGGCCCGTATCCCTCAAAAACCATCCTACTCATATACCCATCCAAATTACCCTGATTGATAAAAGAAAACATACCAAACGCCGCCTTCACTATCTTATCTACCGCGACTCCACTTTCAAGGAGCTTTCAAGATCTCTTTGTTCAGCAACACTCCCAAGGACCTTACCATTAAGTGTATAAGTCCTGCTAGGATTTGCTTTCCCAAAATGCAGCACCTCGCATTTATCTGAAGTAAACTCCCATCTGCCACTTCTCAGCCCATTGGCCTATCTGGTCCAGATCCTGTTGTAATCTGAGATGACCTTCTTCACTGACCACTGTTCCTCCAATTGTGGTGTCATTTACAAACTTACTGACTATACCTCTTATGCTCACATCCAAATCATTTATATAAATGATGAAAAGTAGTGGACACAGCACTGATCCTTGTGGCACTCCACTGGTCTCAGGCCTCCAGACTGAAAAACAGCCCTCCACCACCACCCTCTGTCTTCTACCTTTTGAGCCAGTTCTGTATCCAAGTGGCTAGTTCTCGCTGTATTCCATGAGATTAACCTTGCTAATCAGTCTCCCATGGGGAACCTTGTCGAACGCTTTACTGAAGTCCATATAGTTTACATCTACTACTCTGCCCTTATCAATCCTCTTTGTTACTTCTTCAAAAAACTTCATCAAGTTCATAAGACATGATTTCCCATGCACAAAGTCATGTTGACTATCCCTAGTCAGTCCTTGCCTTTCCAAATACATGTACATCCTGTCCCTCAGGTTTCCCTCCAACAACTTGCCCACCACTGAAATCAGGCTTCCTGGTCTGTAGTTCCCTGGCTTGTCCTTACCACCCTTCTTAAACAGTGGAACCACGTTAGCCAACCTCCTGTCTTCCAGCACCTCACCTGTGACTATCAATGATACAAATATCTCAGCAGTAGGCCCAGCAATCACTTCTCTAGCTTCCCTCAGAGTTGTAGGGTGCACCTGATCAGGTCATGGGGATTTATCTACTTTTATGCGTTTCAAGACATCACTTCCTTCTCTGTGATGTGGACATTTTTCAAGATGTCACCATCTATTTCCCTACATTCTATATCTTCCATGTCCTTTTCCACAGTAAGTACTGATGCAAAATACTCTTTTAGTATCTTGCTCATTTTCTGCAGCTCCACACAATCTTGATCTTTGAGGGGCCCTATTATCTCTCTAGTTACCCTTTTTTCCTGAATATATTTGTAAAAGCCCTTTGGATTCTCCTTAATTCTATTTGCCAAAGTTATCCCATGTCCCCTTTTTGCCCTCCTGATTTCCCTCTTAAGTATACTCCTACTGCCCTTATACTGTTTTAAGGATTCACTCGAACTATCCTGTCTATACCTGACATATGCTTCCATCTTTTTCTTAACCAAACCCTCCATTTCTTTAGTCATCCAGCATTCCCTATACCTACTAGTCTTTCCTTTCACCCTGACTGGAATATACTTGCTCTGGATTCTTGTTATCTCATTTCTGAAGGCTTCCCATTTTTCCAGCCGTCCCTTTAGCTGCGAACATTTTCCCCCATCAGCTTTTGAAAGTTCTTGCCTAATACCGTCAATTGGCCTTTCTCCAATTTAGAACTTCAACTTTTAGATCTGGTCTATCCTTTTCCATCACTATTTTAAAACAAATAGAATTATGGTCGCTTGCCCCAAAGTGCTCCCCCACTCGCACCTCGGTCTTCTGCCTTGCCTTATTTCCCAAGAGTAGGTCAAATTTTGCACTTTCTCTAGTAGGTACATCCACATACTGAATCAGAAAATTGTCTTGTACACATTTAACAAATTCATCTCCGTCCAAACCCTTAACACTATGGCAATCCCAGTCTATGTTTGGAAAATTAAAATCCCCTACCATTACCGCCCTATTATTCTTACAGATAGCTGAGATTAGATTAGATTAGATTACAGTGTGGAAACAGGCCCTTCGGCCCAACAAGTCCACACTGACCCGCCGAAGCGAAACCCACCCATACCCCTACATTTACCCCTTACCTAACACTACGGGCAATTTAGCATGGCCAATTCACCTGACCCTGCACATCTTTGTGACTGTGGGAGGAAACCGGAGCACCCGGAGGAAACCCACGCAGACACGGGGAGAACCGTGCAAACTCCACACAGTTAGTCGCCTGAGGCGGGAATTGAACCCGGGTCTCTGGCGCTGTGAGGCAGCAGTGCTAACCACTGTGCCACCGTGCCGCCCACGGTGACAATGTCCTGACAAGTTTGTTTCTCAATTTCCCTCTGACTATTAGGGAGTCTATAGTACAATCCCGATAAGGTGATCATCCCTTTCTTATTTCTCAGTTCCACCCAAATAACTTCCCTGGATGTATTTCCAGGAATATCCTCCCTCAGTCCAGCTGTAATGCTATCCCTCATCAAAAACACCACACCCTCTCCTTTCTTGCCTCCTTTTCTATCCTTCCTGTAGCATTTGTATCCTGGAATATTAAGCTGCCAGTCCTGTCCATCCCTGAGCCATGTTTCTGTAATTGCTATGATATCCCAGTCCCATGTTCCTAACCATGCCCTGAGTTCATCTGCCTTCCCTGTTAGGCCCCTTGCATTGAAATAAATGCAGTTTAATTTATTAGTCCTACCTTGTCCCTGCCTGTCCTGACTGTTTGACTCGCTTCTGTTCTCAACTGTATCAGTCTCCGATTGATCTCTTTCCTCACTACCTCCCTGCGTCCCACCACCCCCCCCAACTTACTAGTTTAAATCCTCCCAAGCATCTCTAGCAAAACTCTCTGCCAGTATTAGTCCCCTTCCAACTTAGGTGCAATCCGTCCTTCTTGTACAGGTCACATCTACCCCAAAAGAGATTCCAGTGATCCAAAAATGTGAATCCTTCTCCCATACATCAGCTCCTCAGTCATGCATTCATCTACTCTATCCTCCTATTCCTGCCCTCACTAGCTCGTAGCACCGGGAGTAACCCAGATATTAGTACTCTCGAGGGCCTCCTTTTTAAATTCCTGCCTAACTCTGTAATCTCCCTTCAGAATCTCAAAATTTTCCTTTCTTATGTGGGCAATGACCTCTTGCTGGCCCCTCTCTCCCTTGAGAACATTCTGGACCCTCTCTGAGAAATCCTTCATCCTGGCACCAGGGAAGCAACACACCATTCTGATTTTTCGCTGCTGGCCTCAGAAAAGTCTGAAAATGTACCTTGGACTAGAGAATCCCCTAACACGATTGATCTCTTGGAACCTGACGTACCCCTCATTGCATTAGAGCCAGTCTCAATACCAGAAACGTGGCTGTTCATGCTACATTCCCCAGAGAATCCATCACCCTGTACGTTTTCTAAACAGCATACTTCTTTGAAATGGGGATAGCCACAGAAGACTCCTGCAGTAACTGCTTACCTTTCCTGGAGTTAACCCATCTATGTGACTGTGTATCTGCAACCTTTCCTCCTGTCTATAATTGCCATCCATGGGGGTGGCACAGTGGTACAGTGATTAGCATTGCTACCTCACAGTGCCAGAGACCCGGGTTCAATTCCCGCCTCGGACATCTGTCTGTGTGGAGTTTGCACATTCTCCCCATGTTCTGCTTGAGTTTTTCCGGGTGTTCCGGTTTCCTCCCACAGTCTAAAAACGTGCAGGTTAGGTGGATTGGCCATGCTAAATTGCCCATAGTGTTAGGTAAAGGGGTAAATGTAGGGGAATAGGTCTGGATGGGTTGCTCTTTGGAGGGTCGGTGTGGACTTGTTGGGCCAAAGGGCCTGCTTCCACACTAAGTAATCTAAACATACTGTTGCTGTTGCAAATTCCTCATTACCTCTAATTGTCTCTCCAACCGATGAATTTGATTTCATAGGATTCACAACCAACAGCATTTATTGCAGATATAATCCACAGTAATCTGTAAACTCTCCTTCAACTCCCACATCTGACAAGAAGCGCACATCACTCTACTAAAGGCCAATTTTGCTCCTTCACAATCTACAGACCCAGAAAATAACACCGTCTTATTCCTCTACAAAACACTGCTCCAGGTTAAATTAATAGTTATGGCTTATAGTTTTTAAGTTTAATCGAGACATATCTCAAAAAACTTAATCAAGAAAGAACCCACTCTACTCGCTACTGCAGACTTTCTGTAGCCACACTTAAACTATTCACTTATCTGTTTCTGTGCTGCGACTTCGCCCAAACAGTTCCTCCAAGATCAGTTGTGAATTTCACTATTTGTTAATTTTCTCAGACGCTTTCCAATGTCCAGTGATACATGAATCGAAGAGATTCAACTTTTTTCCCTCACTCGACCACTTCCTCCTTGCCTGACAAGTACATACTAATCAAGGACACACAGTAGCTGTTCCTTGAATAAGCTCCACACTTCAATTGTGCCCATCGCCTGCAGTTTCCTTCCCCATCCTATACATCCTAAATCTTGCCTTATCACATCATAATTGCCTTTCCCCCCAGCAATAACTCTTGCCCTGGGTTATGTACCTATCCCTTTCCATCACTAAAGTAAACATAACTGAATTGTGGTCACTATCACCAAAGTGCTCACCTACCTCCAAATCTAACACCTGGCCTGGCTTGTAACCGAGTCCCAAATCCAATGTGGCCTCACCCCTTGTTGGCTTGTCTACATACTGTGTTAGGAAACCATCCTGCATGCATCGGACAAAAACTCGGAACTTTAGATGGGTCTGTTGTAATGTTGTCATTGTACCAGCCTCCACCATTTCTTCTGGCAGCTCATGACCTTTTTATAAAAATATTATTGTCAAATGTACTTATGTAGGTTTTGCTCAAGTTCATCACCCCACCCCTCCAAAAGAAAGACTCTGGCCAGCAATGTGACCTATTCCATATTGCCTTCTGCAAAGATGTTCTGTTAACCTGACTTGTCTTGCAACAGACTGCATGAGGACAGAATGGCAAGGGAACAATGGAGGAGGTTTCTCAAGAGATTATGAATGGGGGTGGGGGGGTGCGGAATGCTGACAGTTACTTTCACATGCTTTATTTGCAGTGGTGGCTATTTTCCAAGCTGTTTCTAATTGTTCTCTGGTCATTAATTATACAGACACCACTACTGTACTGTTTTATCATAGAGTCATACAACATAGAAACAGACCCTTCGGTCCAACACATCCATGCCGACCAGATAGCCTAAATTAATCTAGTCCCATTTGTCTGCATTTGGCCCATATCCCCCTCAGCCCTTTCCATTGTATACACATGCAAATACCTTTTAAATGTAATTGTCCCAGTCGTCTTCACTTTCTCTGCTCATTCAATACATCCAACTGTGTGTGAAAAAGTTGCCCCTTAGGTCCTTTTCCACCCCTCACCTTAAACCTGTGCCATCTAGTTTTGGACTCCACCACCCTGTCCATGCCCCCCATTATTTTATAAGCCTCTGTAAGGTTACCCTCAGCTCTGCTCCAGCCTATTCAGCCTCTCCCTATAACTCATACCCTCCAAGTCTGGCAACATCCTTGTAAATATTTTTTGAACCCCTTCAGGTTTCACAACATTGTTCTTATAGCAGGGAAACCAGAACTGAATGTAATATTCCAAAAGTGGCCTAACTAATGTCCTGTACAGCCTCAAAATGACTCCCATGTTGCGCAACAACACTAAGAAAGCACATACTCACAAGAATGTTAAACTTAACACTTTTTTTTTATTTGTTGGAATTACTTGTATCCATATTTATGTTGAGAGTTGAGCCTGATTTAATTTAATCCCACATTCCATTTTATTGGGAAGCAGGATAATATTCAAGCACATACTTTGAGGAATTGCATGTCAGTAACCACAGTGTATTGAGAGAATTTTTTTTTGAATTGTACATTGACATTTCAGGATATCATTCTCAACTGAGAAAGTGGACAATAAAACCCACTATATCTTTATTATTTGGCCATAAGATGGCCAAATAATAAAGTTACACTGGGTGCTGTTGGTAAATCTTCTAGGAGAAAGTGAGGACTGCAGATGCTGGAGATCAGAGCTGAAAATGTGTTGCTGGATGCTGCCTGACCTGCTGCGCTTTTTCAGCAACACATTTTCAGTTGCTGTTGGTAAATCAAAGGAGATAAGGTCCTGAAAACAGATCTCAGGCAGCAAGGAAGGAAGTTGAAAATGATAGTTAACCTAGCAGTTTAAAATTCAGCTATTCAGGGAACTGGTTGAATGCACTTTAGACTTGCAACATCAATATTTGATATAGTAACTTAGAAGCTCATTGCATTAATTTAAAAGTGTTTGATCTTTTATAACATGGATTGCAATCCTGTGGTTGTAAATATTTTCATCGATAAAAGTCACAGTAAACTTGTCGTAGTGATAATTCAGAGTTCACTGAAGTTCAGAATTTTGTTTTAACCTTAACTTTCACTGTGAAAGTCCTGAAGGCTTTGAGTATTGCTTCTCAGTCATAAGTGTGAAAAAATGCAATTTTTAATGATTACCTACATTTGGGTGTAAGCATAAGTTTCACAAAGAACATTGCATTTTGTAACCAGGCAACAGATTAGAAATGGTTTCATACATGTCCTTGGAGATGCCAGTTGGTGGAGCACTATGTCTGCAAAGCATTATAGAATCCCCCGAGTGTGGTAAGCAGCTATTCGGCCCACCTAATCTGCACCAACTCTCCAAACAGCATCCCACCCAGAACCAGCCCCCTACACTATCCTCAAAAACCCACATTTACCATGGCCAATCCACCTAATCTGAACATCTTTTGGACTGTAGGAGGAATCCCACGCAGACATGGGAAGAATGTGCAAGCTCCACACAGACAGTCACTCGAAGCTAGAACTGAACCCGGGTTCCTGGTGCTGTGAGGCAGCAGTGCAAATCACAGAGCCAAGGTGCTGCCCTTCAGTACTAGATTACATGAACTTTACTTAGGAGTGCACAAAATAAGAAATTTGTTTTGATTCCAATTTATGGCCTTAATTTCTCTCCATTTTGGATCCTAGCGATATAATGAGAGTCAGCAGCACCCACATCCCATAAATAAAGAAAATATAACTACAATCAGACTCAATGTGCTAAATTGACTATTCTTGTCCCCGTGTAGCTACCATAATAGATAAAGGGGAATCAGTAGATATAATACACTTGGATGTCCCAAAAGGTATTTGAAATAAAAGATGAATAGGCAAGATAAAGGCTCAATAAACTGAAGTAATGTATTAGCAAGACTGTAGGATTGGTTTCTGAAGATGAAGTCGATGATGTAGGAAGAATAAATGAGGTTGCAGGCTGTATCTAATGGAATGCCATTTGTGGATCTGTGGTAGGGCTTCAGCTATTTACAATCTATATGAATGACTTTAAGGATTCATAAGAGTAATATATCCAAGTTTGCTGATGATCCAAAAATAGGTTGTTAGGAGTGCACAAACGGGCTACAAAGGACAGTTATCCAACATGCAGTATGCAAATATTTAGTCTCCAAAGAGACTTTGGAGTGAATGTTCATAATTCCTTCAGTAAACTTGTCATAATTGCTTGAAAGTGGAGTCTCAGGTGGATAGGATAGTGATGAAGGCGTTTGGTATGCTCGCCTGTATTGCATTGGGAGGTGATGTTGCAGCTGTATAGGAGATTGGTTAGGACGCTGTTGGAACACTGCATGCAATGCTGGTTTCCCTGCTATCGGACAAATGTTGTGAAACTTGAAGATTTCTCTATATCTTTGATTGAATAAATAGTCAAAATGGGGCATACATTTCAGAAAGACTGTTAAATACAATTCAAGACCTGTGCTGATTGAAGAGGCCTGTACAACTGATCTTAAACAAACTCACCATGGGTTCAAGTCCTGTATGAGATGACCTGTTCTGATTTCGATTTCAAGCACGTTAGAGGTGCTTCATTGCCATTTCATAGTGTCATCTCTAAATACTGTGTTACAAATGTTATCAAGTTATTTGTTATCTATGGTGATGAAATTGCAGCTGAGTCTGATTGTTTCATAACAAACCACTGTCTTTCAAAAAGAAACGATTGATAGTGAACAAGTTTGTAATGTTTCTAATTTGTCAGCCTTGCTTTATCAAACTTAGGATATTATATTCATGCCATACTTCTCTCGACACAAATTTCTTATCCCAACTGCTTGACTCATATAATTTCCTTTTACATCAAAAATAAGTCCAGCACCACTCAATGATACAGAAAATAAAGCAGATTAATAAGCTTCTATTGAGAAGCTACAACGAGAAGTCACAAAATGCACATTATAAAATCAATCATAAGATGGGATGTCATGTAAATATGGTTTATTTTTCCCCTCTTTATTTAATGTCTACTTGTAATTTTTGGATAGATTTTAACGATAGCAATTAGGAAGGAAAACTGTGGCTGAATGTGCCATAATCTCCACAATCAAGGATAGAAAATCAATTAGGTTCCTGGACCAAACTATACAAACACAGGACTGCAGAAAGAAACCATTGTCCTCTTCAAGTCTGCTTCGTCATCTGATTCTACTCTCAATTCCACTTTCCTCTCTATCCCCAATGATAATTGACTGGCGTGTTTCAAAATTCTAGCTCTGCTTCAAATACGGTCACGACACAGCCTCTCTGCTTTCTTGGGAAGAAAGCTGCAGACTACTGACCTTCTAAGAGAAAAGATTCGTTCCAATCTCTCTTTTAAAGGGGAGCTCTCATATTTTTCAACTGTGTCCTTTCATTCTCATCTTGCATAAAATGTGAAACTTCGTTTCAACATTTGCTTCGATTCTCATATGTTTCAATAAGATTACTGCCACTCCTAAACTGCCTTGGAAATAGATCGACCTGTTCACCTTTCCTTCAGACAACTGTGATCTTCACTATTTGTTGTATTCATAAGTTAAGACTGTGGAGGAATGAGTCAAGTGAATCTTCTCTGAACTGGTTTTTCTACAGTTCTGTTCTTTTTCAAATAAGGAGATTAAACTTGTACATGTGATGAGGTCTTGCAAAGACTCCACTATTTCAGGGGAAAAAAAAAGTGATCAGTGCTGTATTTATTCACTTAACCACTAGGTGAGTCCCTTACACCACATTTGCGTTTTGTATCAGCACATACATTTTTGAACCTCATCAAAATAAATTACTTGAAATCACTTTGTCAACAATATAGTTTTCTCTTCTTGAAGATTCAAAATTTGAGTTGTGAGGAAAGAACATAGAAAATTCTGACTTGTGTTTCAGACTTTGTGGAGCATTAACAATAGATTCAATTAATAATATGAATGTCTGATTTAGCAGCTAAGAAGTCAGATTTAAAATTTTTTGATCCTTAAAATTGTTAGAATTTGGTAAACTTTTGAAAAGAAATGCCACATCGTGTGATCTTAAAGCAGGAAGTAGAGTTGGGGAGCTTTGCTTGATAATGTTTTATCAAAGGATCTTTTTACATTTGTGGCAGTGCGGAGTATTTAAAGCCAGAAAGAAATTCGATTGCCATTGTCAGATTCCACTCAGAAATGTTATACTTGTTGACTGAATCATGACGTGAGCCCACCACAGGTAAACCTGTGGCCTGCTAATAAGGTAGTGATGACAGGAATTTTGCTGAAATTTCGAACCGACAGTTGAATAAACAAATGATCTGACTTTGATATGCCAATATAAATGCTGAAAATGTGTTGCTGGAAAAGCTCAGCAGGTCAGGCAGCATCCAAGGAATAGGACAATCGACATTTCGGGCATAAGCCCTTCTTCGGGCTATGCCCGAAACGTCGATTCTCCTGTTCCTTCGATGCTGCCTGACCTCCTGCGCTTTTCCAAAAACACATTTTCAGCTCTGATCTGCAGTCCTCACGTTCTCCCTATGCCAATATAAATGGGCAAGAATAGAATCCAGTCCAACTTATCTTGTAACATATCCCCTCTGCAGTGACATCTTGCCTAGAACTGAAAACAAAAATTGCAGAAAATCACAGCAGGTCAGGCAGCATGTTTGGGGGAGAGAAAAAGCAAGCAAATGTTTCTGACAGCTTATGATTTCAAATAAACTTGTTGAACTATAACCTGGTGTCGTGTGACTTCTGACCTTGTCCATCGTAGTCCAACACTGGTACCTCCACATCATTAATTTAAAAACTAATTTGATGTGCTGTTATTGGACATGTTATCTCAATAGTCATAATAGCACAGTAAAAATCAGTGAACCTCTGCCATTTTTGTGTGTTTGGTTGACTGGTCAGAGAAGAAGCATAGTGTGGATATTTGTTAAGTAAATATGCACAAGGATTAATTTTTTCTGTATTGTTGAATCATAGAATCCCTACAATGTGGAAACAGGCCCTTGGGCCCAACAAATCCACACCAACCCAATCCATATCCATCCATCCTCCCCAATTATCTACATTTATCCCAAACTAAGACATCCCTGAACACTGTGGGGCAATTTAGCATGACACATCTTTGGATTGTGGGAGGAAACCGGAGCACCCGGTGGAAATCCACACAGACACCGGGACAATGTGCAAACTCAACACAGACAGTGGTCCTAGGAGGGAATCAAACCCAGGTCCCTGGAGCTGTGAGGCAGCAGTGGGTTGGAAGCAAGTGCATAAAGGGCATTACAATGAAATGAGGATGGAGATAACTAAAATGAACTGAGTGGATCGATTGGCAGGATTGATTGAAAGTAAGCAGTAGCAAACATTTAAGGAGTATTTCATGACCCTTTGCAAAAATACATCTCAATAAGGAGGACAAATTGTATGTCAAAAAATGGTATGACTGACTGAAGAAGTTGAGAGTATGAAGTTGAAAGATAAAGCATTTAAGAAGTTTAAGTGGGGCTTTTAAATATACAAAAAGGAAGAGAGATCAAAGTAAATATAGGCCCCCTGGAAAATTAATCTGAGGAGACGGTTATGGGGCATGAGGAAGTGACAGAAGAGTTAAACAGATATTTTGCATCACTCTTTGATGGAAAATATTTCGAGTATCCCATTAATGCTAAAGAATATGGGGAGGAATTACGTACCATTACCAAAGAAGTGGTATTAGACGATCTAATGAGGCTAAACGTACATAAGTCCCCTGGCCCTGATTGTTTGCATCTTAGGATCCTAATCCTAAAAGTGGTAGCTACAGAGATAGTGGACACATTGGTTGTAATCTTCCAAAAATCGTTGGATTCAGAAGTATCAGGCGATTGGAAAACTGCTATTTATGACACTTGTATTCACAAAAGGAGAGAAGCAGGTAACTATAGGCCAATTAGCCTCTTGTCAGAAAAATATGTGAATCAATTATGAAGGAAGTAATAGCAGAACATTTGGAAGATCATGATCTAATTAATCAGAGTCAGCATGGTTTCTTGAAAGGGAAGTCACATCTGACTAATTTTTCAAGAAAGTCTCAATCAGAATAGATGGAGGGGAACCAATGTTGTATTTGGACTTCCAGAAGGCCGACGATATGATTCCTCACAAAGGTTGGAGTCACTACATAAGAGCGCATGGTGTTAGAGGTAGTATTTGGCATGGATAGAGAACTGGCTAATGGGCAGGAAATAGCAAGTGAGGCTAAGGGGTTCTTTTTCAGGCTGGTGACCAGAAGAGTTCCACAGGAATCAGTGCTGGGACCACAACTATTTACAATATAAATTAATGACTTTGAGGAAAGAATTGTATTTACTTGAGTCGAATTGAAGACAACAGAAAAATACGTGGAAAGGCAAGTTGTGACAGGGATACAAACAGTTTACAGGGAGATGTTGATAGGTTAAGTAAGTGAGCAAAAGGCTCGCAAATGGAGTATGATATGTGGAACATAGAACAGAACAGCACAGGAACAAGCCCTTCAGCCCACCATGTCTGTGCCAACCATGATACGATTCCAAACTAATCCCAACTGTCTGCACATGATCAGTATTCCTCTACTCCTTGCCTGTTTTTGTATCTGTCTAAATGCCTCTTAATGTTACTATTGTGCCTTTTTCTTCTCTGGCAGTGTGTTCCAGGGCTTACCACTCTCTGTATTTTAAAAAAAACAAACTTGCCTTGCACATCTCCCGTAAGCTTTTCCCCTTTTAACCTAAACTTATGCCCCTGAGTATTTGATTATCCACTCTATTCATGCCTCTCACAATTTTATATACTTCTCTCAGGTTGCCCCACAGCCTCAAACTCTTTAATGAAAGCAATTCAACTTTGTCCAACCTCTTGTTCTAGCCAATGCGTTCCAATCTAGGCAACATCCTGGTCAACCTCCTTTGCGCTCTCTCCAAAGCCTCAACATCCTTCCCATACTGTGGTAACCAGACAGTATACAATGCTCCAAATGTGGCCTAACTAACGTTTTATACAGCTGCACATGATTTGCCAATGTTTACACTCAGTGTCCCGACTGATAAAGGCAAGCATACTATACTCCTTCTCTCCAAGCTTATCCACTTGTGTTGCTACTTTGAAAGAGCTATGGACTTGCACCCCATGATCCCTCTGCTCATATCAATGCTCCTCAGGATGTTGCCATTCAGTGCATACTTTCCTTTTGTATTTGACCTCTCCCTCGCTATCTGCTACTCCACCAATTTTTGTGTCAGTCCACCCACATTTTCATCCAGATCATTTCTTTACATTACGAACAACAGAGGTCAAAGCACTGATCCTTGCAGAACACCACTGGTCACAGACCTCTAGTGAGAAAAGCACCTCTTCATAACTACCCTTTGTCTTCTATGATCAAGCCCATTTTGTATCCAACTTACTGTGTATCCCATATGACTTGATCTTCTAGCCCAGCCTGCCATTAGCGACCTTGTCAAATGCTTTTGTAAAGTCCATGTAGACAACATTCGGTGCCCTACAGTCATCAATCGTCTTTGGCACTTTCTCAAAAACTTCAAACAATTTTGTGAGGCAAGACCTCCTCTAAACAGAGCCATCCTGACTATCTGTCCAATAAGTCTATCATTTTCCAAATGTGACAAAATCCTTTCCCCAAACCTCTTCCCCCAATAATTTCCCTACCTCTGATGTAAGGCTCGCTGGCCTACAATTTCGTTGATTACCCCGTTGCCCTTCTTAAACAAAGGAACAACGTTAGCTGTTCTCCAGTCTTCTGGGAACTCACCTGTGGTTAAAAGGAATGCAAACACTCTCTTGCCTCCGTCAGTATCCTGGGATAAACCAACAACCTTTTTGAAATTAATTTTGAAATTTCCTTCCAATTTTTTGGCAATAATTCAGATTACAAATTAAACTGCATAACTTAAACATTTTATCTTTTGCCAAGTATTTTAAGTTCATGTCCTTTGATTAGTGATCCCATGTACTAACTCTAACCTTATTGCTCTTTCAACTAGTGCTAGGTTTCTTTTTCGTTGCTCAATTAGGACACTTAATTTTCAACATTCTATTAAATTTCTAAATTGCCTTCTTAGCTTAAGGAGAACTATCCTCAGTTGCATGATATCTCCATTGATTAGAAGAATAAGGGCACCTCTTCCCTCCCTGTGAAGATTTCAGAAGCTGTTTGAATTGGTTTAAATTACATTTGAGATTAAATGTTCAAAACTTTGTTTCTGATAAGTGGTGAACTTTTAGAAACTTTCATCGTAAAACAAAATTATGAGGTCTTTGAGATAAAATTTGTAAATGAAGAACTAGAATTATCACATAAGATTTTGTGGAGATAGTAATTTGTACTTATTGTTGCTCATTAGGAAGTTTTTTTTGCTCAATTGTGATTTTTGTCTTTGCAAATTAATTCAGTTTAAGAGCATTGTCAATTTTTTGAGCATTTAATATTTGAAATACAACCTCTATCTTGATAAACAATGATCTTGTATTGATGTTCCTCTGCCTCCCCACTGTATTTTGCTGAATCCTGACGTAACCCCTGTGTTGATTAAACTTATTCTCCTGGTAATACAGGGTATAACAACTTGTATCAAACACCTGCTTAAGTGTGAACAAATGTACAGGAGATCTTCTAGTTGTATGTAGATCTAATTTCGCTCCAGAAAACTGTAAAAAGTGCTTCAATGCCTGTATGTTGGGCAATTAAAGGATTTGTACAAATGTATTTTGCTGTTGAATTAGCACATTACTGCAAAAAAGGAGTGGAGAACTTCAAATGTGTAGCCCATTCTTTTGTCTGGAGGTTGAACTTCTGAAGAATTTTTAAAAATAATTTCAAAGCAAATAAAATGAAATTTCATCCTTTGGGTCCATTGTGTGGTAAAATTCACCTTTCAGAGGAATTTGTTCAATCTTGTTTCTCTTCAAGAGTGGTGTTGTAAAGCTGATGCTGAGATGACTGTTCCATGAAAACCATGATATGGAGGTGCCGGTGTTGGAGTAGGGTAGACAAAGTTTAAAAAATCTCAACATCAGGTTATAGTCCAACAGGTTTATTTGGAAGGACTAGCTTTCAGTGTGCTGCTTCTTCATCAGGTACCTGATGAAGGAGCAGTGCTCTGAAAGCTAGTACTTCCAAATAAATCTGTTGGTCTATAATCTGGTGTTGAGATTTTTAATTTGCTCCATGAAAAGCAGAATAAGTAGCTTTGTTTCTTTTAATTAGACACAAGAAGCATAAGTGGGTGGAGTCAGGCTCTCAAAGATGTAGTGTTTTAATTTTTGCTTGCAATTATTGAAGTTGGGATTTTTGGAGTTGAAACGGCAAGAAACAGCGCTCCCTGTGCTGCTACAAAAACTTCTGTCTGCTGCTCGATTCAATCTTCTGTTTTTTTCCTGGACTGGAAATAGCATGTAAACAAAGCTGTTTTGCTGAATTTATTTTTGCCAAAAGTGTTTATGATGCTGCTATATTAGAACAGTTTAGATTAGATTACTTACAGTGTGGAAACAGGCCCTTCGGCCCAACAAGTCCACACCGACCCGCCGAAGCGTAACCCACCCATACCCCTACATTTACCCCTTTACCTAACACTACAGGCAATTTAGCATAGCCAATTCACCTGACTTGCACATCTTTGGACTGTGGGAGGAAACCGGAGCCCCCGGAGGAAACCCACGCAGACACGGGGAGAACGTGCAAACTCCACACAGTTAGTCGCCTGAGTCGGGAATTGAACCCGGGTCTCTGGCGCTGCGAGGCAGCAGTGCTAACCACTGTGCCACCGTGATCCTCCCCAATAGTTAATGGAAATTTGTGGAGAGTTGAGTGTGGTTAAAGAATTGATACAAGAATGTGATGTATTTAGAACTATTAAGACAGAAAAATTGATTAATCCAGGGAATGTCACCGTGCCGCCCACGAATCCAGTTAACGATTAGTAGTTTTTTAACAGAGATAAAGTTATGCCAATTTTTTTGTTTGTGTTTTAACTGTGGTGTAAAAATAAAGTGTGTTTCACTTAAAGACCAGCAGTTTGCTTAGTCAAATCACACCTGAAACGCAGAGCTTTTTACCAGCCTATAAGATAAATGTTGGGGTCTGAGCTATTATCTTGATCAGTTTTGAGGGTGGGCGGGGGGATTTGGTCTAGTACATAACAGTTGCAAATAGAAATTTAAGAATTTACTATAATGATCCTCCCCAATAGTTAATGGAAATTTGTGGAGAGTTGAGTGTGGTTAAAGAATTGATACAAGAATGTGATGTATTTAGAACTATTAAGACAGAAAAATTGATTAATCCAGGGAATGTCAATTACATCCCAGTTTGTAAATTTTAATTTTGATTTTAAAAATCTGTAATTTAAGAAGAATTGAAATTATTGAAAGTGACCACGAAACTGTTAGTTTGTTGTAAAGGCAAACTGGTTCACTCTGATAAGGAAGGAAACTTGTATATGATACCATGTACTCTACGATTTATTCTGAAGTGCCTTGAAGTGATCACACACCGCTCAGTTGTATCTCTGGGAGGACTAATAAATGTTCTTGTTAATGCATCTATAACCCGAGGGTAAAAAGACATATTTCATAAGCTATTTGTTTGATTCATGAAAACATTAATATAGACAAAGCATTATGTACATTTTTTTGTGAAAATTGTTGTTAACTTTATATGAAACCACAATTATTAGAGGCAATACAAAGTTCTTCAGACCGACTTGTTAATTTATTGTAGGAGAGGTGTCAGAGGTGATTGGAGAATCACAATTGAAAGGATCCAGTTTGTTATTGTAGAAGTGTATAGTAGTTGGCTGACTTCAGTTATTTAAGCAACCTAAGAATAAAGGGTTGGCCATAATAAGCTTCTTGTGATATAATGTATGTGCTTTATTTAGATCTTATTGAAGTTTCTTCTTCTTCTGTCCACCCTTTTATTATATTTTGTAGCAAGTATTGATGGTTAGCAACAACTGTTTGTAGTGAATGCTTTGATCAAATATTAGCTAGATTTGTAATTTGGTGTGATACCTCATATATTGTTATGACATGTGTAAACCCCTCTTCTAATTGAAACCCGACACACACAAGTTCACCTCACACCATTATCTGTTAAATTTCAAGAGGCAAAGAACTATTCCTGATCTCTCCATTTAAAGTATAAATGAACAATTTTATTCAAAGTTTGTGAGAAGATTTGTAGCTCGGGTGCTCGTTGCTGTGGTTCTATTCGCTGAGCTGGAAGTTTTTGTTGCAAACGTTTCGTCCCCTGTCTAGGTGACATCCTCAGTGCTTGGGAGCCTCCTGTGAAGCGCTTCTGTGGTGTTTCCTCCGGCATTTATAGTGGCCTGTCCCTGCCGCTTCTGGTTGTCAGTTTCAGCTGTCTGCTGTAGTGACCAGCTATCCCTAGTAGCCACACACGCAGACGACCAGCAACATGAATTTGACTGGGACAACACTACCATTATAGGGCAAGCCAAACAAAGAACAGCCAGGGAATTCCTAGAAGCATGGCACTCATCCACAAGCTCCATCAACAAACACATCGACCTGGACCCAATATACCGGCCACTACAGCGGACAGCTGAAACTGACAACCGGAAGCGGCAGGGACAGGCCACTATAAATGCCGGAGGAAACATCACAGAAGCGCTTCACAGGAGGCTCCCAAGCACTGAGGATGTCACCTGGACAGGGGACGAAACGTTTGCAACAAAAACTTCCAGCTCGGCGAACAGAACCACAGGAACAATTTTATTATTTAAGTCCAAAAGAGAGCATTAAAATCACAATTATGTACAGCGCCTTTCTCTTAAATCTATCTTTTACCTCCCCTTTTACTCTCGAATACTGGTCCAATTTTAATAAAAATTCCCTAATTAAGATTTACAAAACAAAAATCACATTTCAGTCTTCTGGAGCACAACTTTTCTTATGGACAGGTACCTTTCAGAGAGCTATTTGACTAGCAGTCTATACTTGTTGGTGCTTGGCAGTTCTCCTCCTAATTGTTCAAAATATCCAGTTTTATACCCCAAAACTTTGGATCATTTCATTAGTATCATGTCATTCCAAGCAGTAAAATTCAAATTCGATTGGATTTCTGTATCTGGGGCATAATTTTACCTGGCTGAATTTGAATTAGTTTTTGTTCCATGGCAACACAGCTCCAGCTATTTGTTTCAATCAAATGTTATATTTTTACATTGTTCAGTGCACTCTGTGCTTTGAGTCAGTCCTTGCTAGCTTCCTCTCTCTTAAAGGTACAGTACACCTATACAGCTTCAGAACAACACCCATTGCATTTCTGACGCAATGATTATTACAAATTGTGCAGCAGGTAGTATAATTAGAATATGTAAAACATAGAGGAGAAAGTGAGGACTGCAGATGCTGGAGGTAAGAGCTGAAAATGTATTGCTGGAAAAGTGCAGCAGGTCAGGCAGCATCCAAGGAGCAGGAGAATCGATGTTTCGGGCATGGGCCCTTCTTCAGGATTGAGGAAAGTGTGTCCAGCAGGCTAAGATAAAAGTTAGGGAGGAGGGACTTGGGGGAGGGGCGTTGGAAATGCGATAGGTGGAAGGAGGTTAAGGTGAGGGTGATAGGCTGGAGTAGGGGTGGGGGCGGAGAGGTCAGGAAGAAGATTGCAGGTTAGGAAGGTGGTGCTGAGTTTGAGGGTTGGGACTGAGACAAGGTGGGGGGGAGGGGAAATGAGGAAATTGGAGAAGTCTGAGTTCTGAACTCCGATTTCTTTCCTCATTCCTGAAGAAGGGCTCATGCCCGAAACGTCGATTCTCCTGCTCCTTGGATGCTGCCTGACCTGCTGCACTTTTCCAGCAACACATTTTCAGCTATGTAAACCATAGACTATTTTTAATTCCTTTTTAATATTTAATTAAGGTTATATGCTTATACTGACACAGATTTCTAATTGCTTATAATGACACAGCAGTATAACAGAAATTTTTAAAAGAGGAAGAAAAAGGTCCTTGAAGCATTAAAAGTTATGACAAATCTGGAGAGAGTCAATGGAGAGGCATTGTCTTCACATGCAAAAGGAATAAGGGGCACAGAGTTAAGTAAAAATGAAAAGAGGCAGAAGTGAGTTCTTGGGTTCTGGAATGTATCGCCTGAGTGTGTGGTGAAAACAGATTCTATCTAAGCTTTCAGAAAAGAATTAAATGGTTATTTTGAGAAGGAAGAACATGGAGCAAGGAGTACTATATTATGAAGATACTTCTATTGATTTTTTTTTAAGGACACATCTAAAGGTTTATGAAAGTTGGTTCATTTGGAGTACTGAGTGGAGACCTGGATTTTTGTTTTCCATCTATAGGTTTCTACACGGCGTTTGTGTGATAACTTGTTTTCCCAAAATCACTTTTTGGAAATTAGATATTTTTAAGTAAGTAAATGTTCATTATGTGTGGAACTGCTGGATTTTCTGGAATTCTACACCTGACTTGGACTTAACGGCAGTCACATGTCTGAGTTTATTGCTGTCAGGAGCTGTGGCTATTTTGATACTATTTGGAATTCATTGAAGTGTAGCCTTTTGAAGAGACAAGGTGTTCTTTTCTTGCCCCCAACTCCCAGTGCAGCCTCCTTGCCACCTTTCTAAGAAAATCTCTTGAGTCTCATGAGATCTGAAAACTGAAGCAGCTGTTGTTCCTCATTGCTACAGCGGGCGCACAGAGAGGGGAGCCGGAAGGTAAGCAGAGACTAGTTTAAATCAACGTTTTTCTTTTCGCAGTCTGTGTTTTTTTTCAACTAGGAGCGGGAACCTGGAAGTCGTCAACAGAGGCTCCTGGTAAGGTAAGAAGTTTGAGTGGAGAAGGAACCCGAAACACTACACGTGTAGTGTCTCCCACCCTCCCTCCTCCTCTTTCCTAAAAAAAAAAGGACTCAGTCGGCTGAACAGGTAAGTTACTTAGTCTCCAAAACAAGAACACTAAGTGTAGAGTTATGGCAGCGCAGGCAGTGGAATGTTCCTCCTGCAGGATGTTTGAGGTATGGGTGACCACCGATGCTCCTGCCGTCTTCACCTGTAGGAAGTGCAGCCAGCTCCAGCTCCTCATAGACCGCGTTAGGGAACTGGAGCTGGAGTTGGATGAACTGAGGATTATTAGAGAGGCTGAGGGGGTGATATGTAGAAGCTACAGGGACATAGTTATGCCAGAGAACAGAGGTAGCTGGGTAACAGTTAGAGGTAGGAAGGGGAGGAAGCAGGCAGTGCAGGGATTCCCTGTGGTCGTTCCCCTCAACAATAAGTATACCACTTTGGATACTGTTGGGGGAGATGGCCTAGCAGGGGTAAGCTGCAGTGACCGGGTCTCTGACACGAGGTCCGGCTCTGAGGCTCAGAAGGGAAAGTGGGGGAGGTGGAGAGCGCTAGTTATAGGAGATTCTATAGTTAGAGGGACAGACAGGCGGTTTTGTGGACATGGGCGAGACTCTCGGATGGTTTGTTGCCTCCCGGGTGCCAGGGTCTGAGACGCCTCGGACCGTGTCTTCAGAATCCTTAAGGGGGAGGGTGTGCAGCCAGAAGTCGTGGTGCACATTGGCACCAACGACATAGGTAGGAAGAGGGGTGGGGAGGTCATTCAGGAGCTCGGAGTTAAGCTGGAAGCTAAAAGCAAGGACGGACAGAGTCGTCATCTCTGGGTTGTTGCCAGTGCCACGTGACAGTGAGGCAAGGAATAGGGAGAGAGTGCAGTTGAACACGTGGCTGCAATGATGGTGTAGGAGGGAGGGCTTCAGGTATTTGGACAATTGGACTGCATTCTGGGGAATGTGGGACCTGTGCAAGCAGGATGGGTTGCACCTGAACCAGAAGGGCACCAATATCCTGGGAGATAGGTTTGCTAGCACTCTGAGGTGGGGGGGTTTAAACTAATTTGGCAGGGGGATGGGATCCGGACTTGTAATCCAGCAAGTAGGTTAGCTGTTTTTCAGGATGCCCAAGAATGTAGGGAGGCTGTGGAGAAGGTAGCACTGACGGAATACTTGCAGACACAGAGATGGGCTCAAGTGTTGCTGTGGTTCTGTTCGCCGAGCTGGAAGTTTTTGTTGCAAACGTTTCGTCCCCTGTCTAGGTGACATCCTCAGTGCTTGGGAGCCTCCTGTGAAGCGCTTCTGTGGTGTTTCCTCCGGCATTTATAGTGGCCTGTCCCTGCCGCTTCCGGTTGTCAGTTTCAGCTGTCTGCTGTGTGTATACTCAACGCAAGGAGTATCAGAAATAAAGTGGGTGAACTTAAGGCGTGGATCGGTACTTGGGACTACGATGTTGTGGCCATCACGGAAACGTGGATAGAAGAGGGACAGGAATGGTTGTTGGAGGTTCCTGGCTACAGATGTTTCAGTAAGATTAGGGGGGGTGGTAAAAAAGGAGGGAGGCTGGCGTTGCTAATTAGAAATGGTATAACAGCTGCAGAAAGGCAGTTCGAGGGGGATCTGCCTTTGGAGGTAGTATGGGCTGAAGTCAGAAATAGGAAAGGAGCAGTCACCTTGTTGGGTGTTTACTATAAGCCCCCCAATAGCAGCAGAGATGTGGAGAAACAGATTGGGAAACAGATTTTGGAAAGGCGCAGAAGCCACAGGGTAGTAGTCATGGGCGATTTCAACTTCCCAAATATTGATTGGAAGCTCTTTAGATCAAGTAGATTGTACGGGGCTGTGTTTGTGCAGTGTGTCCAGGAAGCTTTTCTAACAGTATGTAGATTGTCCGACCAGAGGGGAGGCCATATTGGATTTCGTACTTGGTAACAAACCGGGACAAATGATGGGCTTGTTAGTAGGTGAGCATTTTGGTGATGGTGACCACAATTCTGTGACTTTCACCTTGGTTATGGAGAGAGATAGGTGCGTGCAACAGCGCAGTTTTTACAATTGGGGGAAGGGTAAATATGATGCTGCAAGACAGGATCTGAGGAGCATAAATTGGGAGCACAGGCTGTCAGGGAAGGATGTTGTTGAAATATGGAACTTTTTCAAGGAACAGATACGACGTGTCCTTGATATGTATGTACCTGTCAGACAGGAAAGAAATGGTCGTGTGAGGGAACCTTGGTTGACGAGGGAGGTTGAATGTCTTGTAAAGAGGAAGAAGGAGGCTTACATAAGGTTGAGGAAACAAGGTTCAGACAGAGCGTTGGAGGGATACAGGATAGCCAGGCGGGAGCTGAAGAAAGGGATTAGGAGAGCTAAGAGAGGGCATGAAAAATCTTTTGGCGGGTAGAATCAAGGATAACCCCAAGGCCTTTTATGCGTATATGAGAAACATGAGAATGACGAGAACAAGGGTAGGTCCGATCGAGGACAATAGTGGGAGACTGTGTATTGAGTCGGAAGAGATAGGAGAGGTCTTGAATGAGTACTTTTCTTCAGTATTTACAAATGAGAGGGACCGTATTGTTGAAGAGGAGAGTATGAAACGGACTGGCAAGCTAGAGGAGATAGTTGTTAGGAAGGAAGATGTGTTGGGCATTTTGAAAAACTTGAGGATAGACAAGTCATCCGGGCCTGACGGGATATATTCTAGGATTATGTGGGAAGCAAGAGAGGAAATTGCAGAACCATTGGCAATGATCTTTTCGTCTTCACTGTCAATGGGGGTGGTGCCAGGGGACTGGAGAGTGGCGAATGTTGTGCCCCTGTTCAAAAAAGTGAATAGGGATAATCCCGGGAATTACAGGCCAGTTAGTCTTACTTCGGTCGTAGGCAAAATAATGGAAAGGGTACTGAGGGATAGGATTTATGAGTATCTGGAAAGGCACTGCTTGATTAGGGACAGCCAGCATGGATTTGTGACAGATAGGTCTTGCCTTACAAGTCTTATTGAATTCTTTGAGGAGGTGACCAAGCATGTGGATTGAGGGTAGAGCAGTGGATGTAGAATACATGGATTTTAGTAAGGCATTTGATAAGGTTTCCCCATGGTAGGCTTATGCGGAAAGTCAGGAGGCATGGGATAGTGGGAAGTTTGGCCAGTTGGATAGAGAACTGGCTAACCGGTCGAAGTCAGAGTGGTGGTAGATGGTAAATATTCAGCCTGGAGCCCAGTTACAAGTGGAGTTCCGCAGGGATCAGTTCTGGGTCCTCTGCTGTTTGTAGTTTTTATTAATGACTTGGAAGAGGGAGTCGAAGGGTGGGTCAGTAAATTTGCAGACGATACGACGATTGGTGGAGTTGTGAGGAGGGCTGTTGTTGGCTGCAAAGGGACTTAGATATGATGCAGATTTGGGCTGAGGAGTGGCAGATGGAGTTCAACCGTGTCAAGTGTGAGGTTGTCCATTTTGGGAGGACAAATAAGAATGCGGAATACAGGGTTAACGGTAGGGTTCTTAGTAAGGTGGAGGAGCAGAGGGATCTTGGGGTCGATGTTCATAGCTCTTTGAAAGTTGCCACTCAGGGTGGATAGAGCTTGTAAGAAGGCCTATGGTGTATTAGCGTTCATTCGCAGAGAGATTGAATTCAAGAGTTGTGAAGTGATGTTGAGCTGTACAGGACCTTGGTAAGGCCACGTTTGGAGTACTGTGTGCAGTTCTGGTCGCCTCATTTTAGGAAAGATGTGGAAGCTTTGGAGAGGGTGCAGAGGAGATTTACCAGGATGTTGCCTGGAATGGGGAATATGTCGTACGAGGATAGGTTGAGAGTGCTAGGCCTTTTCTCATTGGAACGACGAAGGATGAGGGGTGACTTGATAGAGGTTTATAAGATGACCAGGGGAATAGATAGAGTAAACAGTCAGACACTTTTTCCCTGGGTACAACAGAGTGTTACAAGGGGACATAAATTTAAGGTGAGGGGTGGAAGGTATAGGGGGGATATCAGGGGTAGGTTCTTTACCCAGAGAGTGGTGGGGGCATGGAATGCGCTGCCTGTGGGAGTGGCAGAGTCAGAATCGTTGGTGACCTTTAAGCGGCAATTGGATAGGTACATGGATAGGTGCTTAAGCTAGGACAAATGTGCAGCACATCATCGTGGGCCGAAGGGCCTGTTCTGTGCTGTATTGTTCTATGTTCTAAAGGTTTCATTGCTTGAGTTAGCTGCATTTGAATCCCATTGACTAGTCTGTGTCCAGTGACACCTGTCTGCATGTGCAAACATACCAGATAAAATAATGTGGGACACTTCATATCTTTTTTCCTTCATTACTTAGGCTGAAGTGTTTTTTGTTTTTTCGTTTCAAAATTTATCTTTGGAGAAAGTGCATGTGCATTCGGTTATTTAGGATGAAAATATATGCTTCACACCATCTTAATCAGATTTGGATCTTTTGACAACTTTTGAAATTTAAAAAAATCAATTTTGTTAATGATTTGAAGGTTTTTTTATGCTCATTTTAGCAAATTTAAATATTTTACAGTTATGACCAATGGAGTGGTAAGACGAGAGGGCTCTGGGGTACTTTGTCAACCGTGTTGGCCAACTATAAAAAGTATGCATTATGTCACATTAATATTATGGAACAGGCATCTCAGTGGCCTACAGGAAGCACATGGTGCAAGAAAGAGAGAGGGAGAGAGAGAAAGAAACCCACATTGCTAACTGACAGAGTTAGCAGTTACTGCCTTTACTGATGAATTCATGTATTGCTGGGCGGAGGAGTGTGTCTGGGAAAATTAAAAAAACAGTGAAATTCACAACTGATCTTGGAGGAACCTATTTGGGAGAGGTCATAGCACAGAAGCAGTTAAGCGGAGTTTAAGCATGGTCTTAAAATAAGTCTGTAGTAGTGAGTAGAGTTGATCATTTCTTGATCATATGTTTTATTAAGCTATGTCTCTTGATTAAACTTAAAATATAAGCCATAAGTATTAATTTAACCTGGAGCAATCTTTTGTCATAGAGTCCTCGAGATGTACAGCATTGAAACAGACCCTTTGGTCCAACCCATCCATGACGACCAGATATCCCAACCCAATCTAGTCCCACCTGCCATCACCCGGCCCATATACCTCCAAACCCTTCCTATTCATATACACACCCAAATGCATCTTAAATGTTGCAATTGTACCAGCCTCCACCACTTCCTCTGGCAGCTCATTCCATGCACGTAGAGGAATAAGACAGTGCTATTTTCTGGGTCTGTAGATTGAAAGAAGTAAAATGGCCCTTAGTAGAGTAATATGCTCTTCTTGGCGGATGTGGGAGTTTAAGAAGAGTTTACGGATTACTGAAGATCATATCTGCAATAGTGCTGTTGGTTGCGACTCCTATCCAATCGAATGGATTAGTTGGATAGGCAGTTAGAGGCAGTGAGGAATTTATAAATGCAAGGGGATGTGATGGATGGCAGTTATAGGAAGAGGGGAAGTCTCAGATACAGTCACATAGATGGCTTAACTCTAGGAAAGGTAAGATGGGTAGGCAGGTAGTGCAGGAGTCTTCTATGGCTATCCCCATTTCAAACAAGTATGTTGTTTTGAAAAATGTAGTGGGTGAAGGATTCTCAGGAGAACGTAGCACGAACAGCCATGTTTCTGGTACAGAGACCGGCTCTAATGTAATGAGAGGTACGTTGGGTTCCAAGAGACCAATTGTGTAAGGGGACTCTCTAGTCTGAGGTACAAACAGATGTTTCTGTGGCCAGTAGCAAAAAATCAGAATGGTGTGTTGCTTCCCTGGTACCTGGAGCAAGGCTGTCTCAGAGAGGGTGTGGAATGTTCTCACGGGGGAGAGGGGCCAGTAAGAGGTCATTGTACACATTGAAACCAACGACATAGGAAGGGAAAAGGTTGAGATTCTGAAGGGAGATTACAGAGTTAGGCAGGAATTTAAAATGAGGTCCTCGAGTGTAGTAATATCTGGATTACTCCCGGTGCTACGAGCTAGTGAGGGCAGGATTAGGAGGATAGAGCAGCTGAATGCATGGCTGAGGAACTGATGTGTGGGAGAAGGATTCACATTTTTGGATCAGTGGAATCTCTTTTGGGACAGATGTGACCTGTACAAGAAGGACGGATTGCACCGAAATTGGAAGGGGACTAATACTGGAAGGGAGTTTCGCTAGAGCTGCTCGGGAGGATTTAAACTAGTAAGGTGCGGGGCTGGGACCCAGGGAGATAGTAAGGAAATAAATCAATCTGAGACTGGTACAGTTAAGAACAAAGGTGAGTCAAACAGTCAGGGCAGGCAGGGACAAAGCAGAGAACAAGATAGGGTTTATAAATTAAACTGCATTTATTTCAATGCAAGAGGCCTAACAGGGAAGGTAGATGAACTCAGGGCATGGTTAGGAACATGGGACTGGGATATCATAGCAATTACAGAACATGGCTCAGGGATGTACAGGATACAAATGCAACAGGAAGGATAGAAAGAGAGGAGGGGGAAATGGCATTTTTGTTTAGGGATAGCATTACAACTGTATTGAAGGAGGATATTCCCGGAAATACATCCAGGGAAGTTATTTGGGTGGAACTGAGAAACAAGAAGGGGTTGATCACCTAATTGGGATTGTATTATAGACCCCCTAATAGTCAGAGGGAAATTGAGAAACTAATTTGTAAGGAGATTTCAGCTATCTGTAAGAATAATAGGGTGGTTATAACTTTCACTTTCCAAACATAGACTGGAACTGCCATAGTGTTCAGGATTTCGATGGAGAGGAATTTAAGTGTGTGAAAATTTTCTGATTCAGTATGTCGATGTACCTACTTGAGAAGGTGTAAAACTTGACCTATTCTTGGGAAATCAGACCAGGTAGGTGACTGAGGTGAGAGTGGGGGAGCACTTCGGGGCCAGCGACCATAATTCTATTAGATTGAAAATAGTAATGGAAAAAAATAGACCAGATCTAAAAGTTGAAGTTCTAAATTGGAGGAAGGCCAATTTTGGCAGTAGTAGGCAAGAACTTTCGAAAGCTGATTGGGGGCAGATGTTCGCTGGTAAAGGGACGGCTGGAAAATGGGAAGCCTTCAGAAATGAGGTAATGAGAGGCTAGAGACAGTACATTCCAATTCGGTTGATAGGAAAGGCTGATAGGTTTAGGGAATGCTGGATTACTTAAAAAAAATTGAGGGCTTGGTTAAGAAAAAGAAGGAAGCATGTGTCAGGTATAAACAGGATAGATCGAGTGTATCCTTAGAGTATAAAGGCAGTAGGAGTATACTTAAGAGAGAAATCAGGAGGGCAGAAAAGGGACATGAGATAGCTTTGGCAAGTAGAGTTGAGAAGAATCCAAAGGGATTTTACAAATGCATTAAGAACAAAAGGGTAACTAGGGAGAGAATAGGGTCCCTCAAAGATCACAAGGCAGCCTTTGTATGGAGCTGCAGGCGACGGGGCAGATACTAAACCAGAATTTTGTGTCAGTCTTACCGTGGAAAAGGACTTGGAAAACATAGAATGTAGGGAAATAGATGGTGACATCTTGAAAAATATCCATATTACACAGGAGGAAGTGCTGAATGTCTTGAAATGCATAAAAGTGGATAAATCTCTGGGACTTGATCAGGTGCATCCTAGACTCTGGAAAGATGGGAAGTGATTGTTGCGCCTCTTACTGAGAGATTTGTATTATTGATAGTCACAGGTGAGGTGCTGGAAGGCTGGAGGTTGGCTAACGCGGTGCCACTGTTTAAGAAAGGTGGTAAGGACAAGCCAGGAAACTGTAGACCAGTGAGCCTGACGTCGATGGTGGGCAAGTTGTTGGAGGGAATCCTGAGGGACAGGATGTACATGTATTTGGAAAGGCAAGGACTGATTAGGGATAGTCAACATGGCTTTGCGCGTGGGAAATCATGTCTCACAAACTTGATGGAGTTTTTTGAAGAAGTAACAAAGAGGATTATTGAGGGCAAAGTGGTTGATGTGATCTATGTGGACTTCAATAAGGTATTTGACAACGTTCCCCATGGGAGATTGGTGAGCAAGGTTAGATGTTATGGAATACAGGGTGAACTCGCCATTTGGATACAGAACTCAAAAGTAAAAGACAGAGGGTGGTGTTGGAGGAGGGTTGTTTTTCAGACTGGAGGCCTGTGACCAGTGGAGTGCCACAAGGATCGGTGTTGGGTCCACTACTACTTCATTTATATAAATGATTTGGATGTGAGCGAAAGAGGTATAGTTAGTAAGTTTGCAGATGACAGCAAAATTGGAGGTGTAGTGGACAGCGAAGAAAGTTACTTCACATTACAGTGGGATCTTGATCAGATGGGCCAATGGGCTGAGAAGTGGCAGATGGAGTTTAAATCAGATAAATGTGAGGTGCTGCATTTTGGAAAAGCAAATCTTAGCAGGTCTTATACACTTAATGATGGAAATGTGTTGCTGGAGAAGCGCAGCAGGTCAGGCAGCATCTAGGGAACAGGAGAATCGACGTTTCGGGCATTAGCCCTTCTTCAGGAATGAGGAAAGTTTGTCCAGCAGGCTAAGATAAAAGATAGGGAGGAGGGACTTGGGGGAGGGGCGTCGGAAATGTGATAGGTGGAAAAAGGTCAAGGTGAGGGTGATAGGACAGATTGGGGTGGGGGCGGAGAGGTCGGGAAGAAGATTGCAGGTTAGGGAGGCGGTGCTGAATTTGATGGATTTGACTGAGACAGGCTGGGGGGAGGGGAAATGAGGAAACTGGTGAAATCCGAGTTCATCCCTTGTGGTTGGAGGGTTCCTAGCCGGAAGATGAGGCGTTCTTCCTCCAACCGTCGTTTCGCTATGGTCTGACGATGGAGGAGTCCAAAGACCTGCATATCCTTGGTGGAGTGGGAGGGGGAATTGAAATGTTGAACTACAGGGTGGTTGGGTTGGTTGGTCCGGGTGTCCCAGAGGTGTTCTCTGAAACGCTCCGCAAGTAGGCGGCCTGTCTCCCCAATATAGAGGAGGCCACATCGGGTACAGAGGATGCAATAGATGATATGTGTGGAGGTACAGGTGAATCTGTGGCAGATATGGAAGTTTCCTTTGGGGCCTTGGAGGGAGGTGAGAGGGGAGGTGTGGGCGCAAGTCTTGCACCTCCTGCGGTTGCAGGGGAAGGTGCCGGGAGTGGAGGTTGGGTTGGTGGGGGTTGTGGATCTGACGAGGGAGTCACGGAGGGAGTGGTCTTTACGGAATGCTGATAGGGGAGGGGAGGGAAATATATCCTTGGTGGTGGGGTCCGTTTGGAGGTGGCGGAAATGACGGCGGATGATGCGCTGTACATGGAGGTTAGTGGGGTGGTAGGTGAGGACCAGTGGGGTTCTGTCCTGGTGGCGGTTGGAGGGGCGGGGTTCAAGGGCGGAGGGTCGGGAAGTGGAAGAGATGCGGTGGAGGGCATCGTCGATCACGTCGGGGGGGAAATTGCGGTCCTTGAAGAAGGAGGCCATCTGGGATGTGCGTTTTTGGAACTGGTCCTCCTGGGAGCAGATGCGGCGGAGTCGAAGGAATTGGGAGAATGGGATGGCGTTTTTGCAGGGGGCAGGATGGGAGGAGGTGTAGTCCAGGTAGCTGTGGGAGTCGGTCGGTTTGTAGTAGATGTCCGTGTTGATTCGGTCGCCTGATGCGTTATACACTTAATGGTAAGGTCCTAGGGAGTGTTACTGAACAGAGACCTTGGCGTGCAGGTTCATAGCTCTTTGAAAGTAGAGTCACAGATAGTGAAGAAGGCATTTGGTATGCTTTCCTTTATCGGTCAGAGTATTGAGTACGGGAGTTGGGAGGTCATGTTGTGGCTGTTCAGGACATTGGTTAGGCCACTGTTGGAATATCGGAAAGATGTTGTGAAACTTGAAAGGGTTCTGAAAAGATTTGCAAGGATGTTGCCAAGGTTGGAGGATTTGAGCTATCGGGAGAGGCTGAATAGATTCGGCCTGTTTCCCCTGGAGACTCGAAGGCTTAGGGGGTGACCTGATAGAAGTTTATAAAATCATGAGGGGCATGGATAGGATAATCGACGAGGTAATTTCCTTGCAGTGGGGGAGCCCAGAACTAGAGGGCATAGGTTTGGGGTGAGAGGGAAAAGATACAAAAGAAACCTAAGGGGCAACTTTTTCACGCAGTGGGTGGTACGTATATGGAATGAGCTGCCTGAGAACATGGTGGAGGCTGGTACAATTGAAACATTTAAAAGGTATTTGGATGGGTATATGAATAGGAAGAGTTTGGACGGATAAGGGCCAGGTGCTGGCAGGTGGGACTAGATTGGGTTGGGACATCTGTTCGGCATGGATGAGTGGACCGAAGCGTCTGTTTCCATGCTGTACATCTCTATGACTCTACGTAAAGAACACTAACGTGGGAAACAACTTGTGAAGAAATAACACCCAAGCTGCAGTTATATCAGGAGGGCTAACATCTGTCATTCAACCTTTGCATGTGTGCTTTGACCAACCTATTCAAGGATCATGTCCATGAAGATTGGAATAGGTGATTGGTTGATAGGCGGGGAACAATTTTCAGTGTTGAAGTACATGTGGTACCTCGATTGATGTTCACTCACTTCACCTGATGAAGGGGATGCGTTCCGAAAGCTTGTGATTTCAAATAAACCTGTTGGACTATAGCCTGGTGTTCTGTGACTTGGTCTACCCTAGTCAACATTGGCACCTCCATATCATGTCCTTTCGGCAAGGAAGTCTACTGTCCTTACTGGTCCATGTGTGACTCCAGACTCAGGAATGCGGTTGACTTTTAACTGCTTTTCAGGCAATTCAGGATTGGTAATAAATACTAACCGAGCCAGTGATGTTCACTTCTCATGAACAAATTAAAAAAGATGAATGCACACTACTGATATCATATGATATCATATGGAATCCCTACAGAGTGGAAACAGGCCCTTAGGCCCAACAACAGTAACCCACCCAGACCCATTCCCCTAAGCTATTGTCCCATATTTATTTCTGACTAATGCACCTAGCCTTGCACATCCCTGAACACTGGGCAATTTAGCGTGGTCAATTCATCTAACCTGCGCATCTTTGCATTGTGGGAGGAAACCGGAGCACTCTGAGCATCATGCAGACAAGGGGAGAATGTGCAAATTCCACACAGACAGTCCTCTGAGATTGGAATCAAATCTGGGTCCCTGGTGCTGTGAGGCAGCAGTACTAACCACTGAGCCACCATGCTGCCCCAACAGATGATTTGAAAACTATAGTATATTCAATTCATTGGATCTAAAGGATGATGATTTGATGTAGAGGGATTATTCTGAAATCTAAAACACCTCATCTGATCTGGGTGAGATCTTTATGATGATGACGCAGTGATTCAGTAAATTCAAAGTATTCTTTATCATGAATACCATGGACAGTGAATTTGATGGTTTTTAAAATATTTGGATTGCAATTCAAGGTACGTTGCAGAAATCACACATCATGGCAGGTGGGACTAGATTGAGTTGAGATATCTGGTCGGGTTGGACTGAAGGGTCTGTGTCCATGCTGTACATCTCTATGACTCTATGTTCTGTTGCTTTAATTTGAATTAGCAGTGTTATATTTTTCCACATTTCAAAGTGGCAGCTCATGCTTTAGACTTGGCATATGAATCATAGTTTTGGAAAGATTTTCCAGATTTTGAAGGTTATCTTCGCAGACCACAATATATGGTCATTTGCCTTGTGTTCCTTGGCTGTGATACATCCTGACACACTTCATAAAATTTTCATGACATGCTTTTCTTTCTGTTTCTAACTTCATCTTTCCCTTTTTTTTCAATCTTTCTTTTTTTCTCGAGCTATTAGTTTTTATAAGTCAGGGCCATAATGAAATTGAGTTAAACAAGGTTTTTCTGTGTATTTAGTAATATCATTCTTTTGACAGTAGAATGTTAGTTCTCCACTATTTAGGAAAAGGTTACCTACCTAAATTGGAGCTGTCACCTTCAAAAAGATTAGCTGGCAGTGCATTTAGTCTGCTGTTAAGCTTCTGTGTCAGAGCTGGTAACCAGTAGCAACATAACAGCAATTTCCTGTTGCTTGCATCAGTTTCCTGTTGCTTACATAGCCTATCATAGGATCAGCTTTGTGCACCAGGCTGCATGCAAACACAGTCTGTCTTTTGCTGAGCAAACATGGCAGCTCTGCTGCTGTGCAGGTTGAGAGAGTAATGTGACAAATTTGCAGTTCAACTAACTTCTTGATATCATATGGATATGCCATCTGACCCTTACTTACCTTATGATGGTGGTGGTGGGAGAGACTCTATTCCTTTGCAAGAGATGCATAAAAGGGGTGAGTACTATTTCCAAGGCTATTTATCGCTGGTCTTTAGTAAACGAGGGAAGGTGCACTTGAAAGGTAGTATGATACCCTTGTTTTGAAGGAGTGTCAGACTTTAAGATTCTTACTGTTCTACTGATCCATTTTGATAGCTTTGTTTTGTTTTTCAATTAGAATTATTTTCACATTCCTTTGCCTTTCTGCTTCTACAGATTCCCATTTTGATATTGTGAATGGTTTAGTCCTAACAGATCACGCTGGTCAGTTAGTGACACCATCTGTACTGTAGGTAATATAGACAGATGCTGCTTTAATTCTTCAACACTTTCTGCTTAAATGAATCCTCTAGATGAAATTTAACATGTCAGATAAGAAATTTCACTGTGATATAAATATTTGTAAGGATATATGTATGTGTGTAAAATATATATTAAAAACATGAAAAGTCTTTGTGACATATGTCCTAATTAATATTAATAATGTGCTGTTGTTTTAAATTGTGTTCAGTGTAAGGCATTTTAAACACTGGACTGAAACTGTTTCACAAAGAAATCCAGTGTTACGTATTAATCTTCGCACTGAAGCTCAGTCTTTCTCTCTCCTCATTCCACCTCCCCCACAGCAATGAATCTTGGTTTCATTCCAGAGGTTAAGAATTCAGTTCGTAGTTGCAGTACAAGGTGTGCCTACTAGAGTCATGCAGTTTTTCTCCCTCTGTTAATTCTTTTTTTTAATGACGCATAAGCAGCATCATTCTTAGCTTGATATTGCGGATTTATGCAGGGTTAATTCAAAACTGCTCCGGTACAAATGACGCAGCCTTGTTTGCAGCATATGGTGACTTAACAATAGTTATTTATGGTTCAAGGCATGATGCATTGTAAAGTTCAGATCTTGACACTATTCGTTTTTCATGCTTTATTGTAGTGGAGAAAATCTTCTATTTGATGAATAGCATGTACTCCTGTTCATGTACTCAAACTGCATGTCTGCCTCTTTCATTTAGAGAAACTTACAATAAATTTGATGTCACATTTCAGTGATCCAGTTTATTGACCTGCAATATGCTGAACAGTTCAATGCTAACAATGGGAAGAGAAATAGATTGTTTTTTGGTTTTGTTATTTTCCACCAGCATGCTGTTTTCTGATTATTCTAAGAAGCTTTTTGGTATTTTCTGCATTTCTTCAATGGTTGATGTTTTATTTGGTTATTTTATTTCCCTCGAGTATGCAAACATTATATTTTTGTTTGCAGCAATCTTTTCCTGTGCTGAGTTTTGAATGTTAGTGGCAGAATTGGGCCATATATCAGTTGAACTAAATACTGTTTTCTGCGTGATTCTTTCAGACCTTTGTTGTACAGTATCAACGTTTGGATAAGCATAATTCTGTTAATTTATGGAATTTAAAATGTTTCCTTTGAAGTAATGATTGATCGGTTAATTAATTGAAACAAAAGTTTTTTTACAAACAGATATTCAAGTACATTAGTATCTGACGTGCAAAATGTTGATTGGTTGCCATTGCAGCACCAGCGTAAGAATCATGAGGTGCCACTCCCCACTTATTTTGTAACATATACTGCTTTTATAAAAGTTTCTTCATAAAACCAAATATTTGTCATGGTTTGTTTGCCTGTGACTATGGCTTTACAGACTAGATGAGTCAAGGAAGGACTTTGATCCTTCCTTGAATAAGAGTTGTAGGTTACTTTTTATTCCTATTACATCAGGCCTTACTAAAGTTTTGGTAAGTACGAGGGAGCAATTATTTAATTGCGTGCCCTTACTCCCATTACCTTGAATCAAAAGTGTGTGCCAATGTAAGTTCTGTTCAGTTTTCTAACTTGTATATTTTCTATTGGTTAAAAAACTGACATAAAAGCTAATGAATGCCTTTGTTGGAATATAGGGGTGATTATATTTTGATAAGGATCACACCAGTATATGCGATCTAATTTATCTTGAAGCCACAAAATAGTCTTCCCATTCAAATAGTTTGAAATGTAGGCTTTCTATATACGTTCAGTGGATATTCTTTTTGATTATGATGAACTTGAATTTATAATAGATCAGCAGTAATTATGTCTTAGACTTTAAAATTCTGATTGCATCCTTCAAAGAAATGCCATATGTTAAGGGTTATAATAGAATGAATAGTGCAAGGGAAGTGGAATTTCAGGTCAGTTCATTGATTTTATACGAGTTTCCATTTGTGAGGATAGAACAGAGCATCTTGAACAAGGAAGGAAAATCATTTGCAGGCCATTTTTGGATTCTCTCATTTAAGTGCATGAGTGTGGATGTTAGAGGTTACTGTTAGTTTTAGAGTATGAATGGTGTACACTGTTTCGACATCGTGACAACAAGAGATTGTGAGCCATGCAATCTTTTTCAGTGACCTGAGAAAATATTAAAGCACAAAGTCACCTAAGAACACAATTATACTAATTTCTTTCCTCTACCTACTTTCTTTTTCCATTGATCATGCTGGAGTAGTGTCTTGACTTAGTGTAACACCAGCTGGTTACTTTTATATACTAATATTTACTGCTTGATTTATTGCTTTTACCGATACAACTCATTATATGATTGTGTTTTGCAGGATTATTAAATATTCTGCTATGCCTATATCAAAACAAAAAGTTAAAAGTCATACATATTCCGACAGCTTTGTTTGGAAGCACTAGCTTTCAGAGCACTGCTCCTTCATGAGGTGGCTTTGGAAGGGGATCATAAGACACAGAATTTATATCAAAAGATTTATAGTAAAATCTCAAGTCAAACATGACCAAGAGGGAAATATATATTTGACTGCATTTTCACCAAATTACCTTCTGCAGCAACATCAATCTGTGACGACAGTATTTTTCGGAGTGCCCATCACACTTTGATGTGGGGGCAAAGTTGTATCTTCACATGGAGGCTATCCTCCATAAAGTAGCAAAAGTAAAAATTAGGATACATTGGCAAGCCATTGCAAAACAGAGTTCTGTGAAGATTGACATGTTGGATGACCAGTGTCAGGAGTCTGGAGGAGAAGCAGTTGAAAATGAGTTCATGTGATAAGAACTTCCAAAAATGTCCAGCAGAGTCAGCACTGTTCTGTAGATTGTTAGAAAGGCATCAACAGTAGTGCCATCATGTGCCAAAAATATAGGGACAACAACTTGGAGATATCAAGATAGTGGCGGGAGACGAGGGGTGTAGGTGTGTTGCATGCAGTGCAATATGATGGATTGTTACAAGAACAAATAAAAACTTTCTCACCATATTTTTCCAGTTTTAATTGAGAGAGTGCTCTTTGTTATGGAGACTGAGATAGCAATGGCCTTAGATGCTCATGTGAATGGACAGCACTGCTCCTGAAAGTGTTTGTTTATTTAGTCGGACACACAAGTTGGATTTTCAGTAATGACGTTAATAAGAAGGACTAAACCAGGATGAAAATTAATCATCTCATGCATATACGCTTACAGAGGTGCATCCGTATTTTGAGAGATTTGTTGCTGAACACTGGCAGCAATTTCATGTTAAGATAATTTAAAATAATAAATAGTTATGTAACTAATTTACATATGGAGAAACTATTTTTCAGTAACTCTGTTGAATTATTATAGTGGAGGAGGGGATCTTGGAATCAAGAAATACCAAATTACTTGATCTTGAATATGTGATGATATGAAATGTACATATAACTTCTTTATTGATTATTAAGTTGAAAAGTAGATTGGTTACCTTGTCCAACCAGTTTGCACCTTCCTCATCCAACAGAAAGCTACTATTGGGCATCTCCACATTTAGTGTAACCTGTGTCAGTAGATGAGTGAAGTGTAAAGAATCAAACTTGGAACTAGTAGCCCCAATATTACCTAATGCAATCCTGGTCTCTGCTTTTCATTAGAAGTGCTGCAAATGAACAGCTTAAACGTTTCTTCTCACAACCTTCCGAGTGTTGGATAATGTACATTTGCTTCTACTATGGCAGTATGTTATTGTAGCTTCAAGTAGAATTATTTCCGTTTGAAAGCCAGAGAAAGCTGATGGCTTTCAATACTCAATTAATTATGAGTCAGGTAATCGATCTTTCAGAAAGCACACTTATATGGATTATTGAAATAGCAGTGCTGAATTAGCCTGTGAATTATTGATAATTCAGTTGTAGTAAACTGGCATAACATACAGTAGTGTTAATATGTGCACAGAAAAATCTGCCTTACATATAGACCAGTTTATTCTTTCATGAGTATATTGTGAGATGCATGAAGAGCTTTGATAGTCGGTCTAGCACTAAATGTTTCCTGTACGTTACCCTTCAAAGCTCTGATTTGTACTTACAGCTTAAAGCAGCTTCATGGTTGTTTTGAAACATTAAACTCCATCGAGGTTAAATTGGATTACTTTGTGTTGACATGCACATTACAAAATCTTTTGAATTTTAAACAAGACCTTTTAATGTTTCATGTTTCTAATAAATGGTTGCTGATTTCTAACTTTTATCAGTCCAGTTGTAAATTATGATGTACAGAGTAGTCCCTGAATTTGCCTGCTTTGCAAAATTAATTAAAAGCTCAGTATGCTGTATGATTTAAAAAATATATTTGTGTGATATTCATGTATATTGTGTACCAGCCCACAAGAATGCTCACAGAAGTTTTTTCTGCAACTTTGTCTTTTGGGTAAACCAGCCAGCTCCTTTCCACGAGAAATAATTTTAGTTTGTGCTTGATTTATTGTGTCCACTCCAGTTTTCTTTGTTTCTCTCAAGTGTTACTTTTGCCTATTAATAATGCCATCACATTAAATTTGCTAGTGAACAAAAGAGGAGGGGCGATGAAGGTAATTTCTTATTCAGTGAGTTCTGAGGGGGGACACTCTGCTTGAAATGAAATTGTAAGCAGTTTCATTGGTAATTTTCAAATGGATATTGGATAAGCACTTGGAAGTGAAGAGTTTCTAAAGCAATTAGAACAAAATACATAGTCTTCAAAGAGCTGACAAGAGTTTAGGAGTTGTGCTGCTTGGTATTATTCGTTGGATAGTTGGTCAACGTGTCACATGAACCATTTCAATGCTAAATAATCTTCAAAATAGAACATATAGAACAATACAGCACAGAACAGGTGGTTCGGCCCTCGATGTTGCGCCAACCTGTGAACTAATCTAAGCCCATCCCCCTACACTATTCCATCATCATCCATGTGTTTATCCAAGGATTGTTTAAATGTCCCGAATATGACTGAGTTAAGTACGTTGGCAGGCAGGGCATTCCATGCCCTTACCATTCTCTGAGTAAAGAACCTGCCTCCGACATCTGTCTTAAATCTATCACCTTTCAGTTTGTAGCTATGCCCCCTCGAACAAGCTGACATCATCATCCTGGAAAAAGACTTTCACTGTCAATCCTATCTAATCCTGTGATCATCTTGTATGTCTTTATCAAATCCCCCCCCCCCCAGCCGCCTTCTCTCCAATGAGAACAGACTGAAGTCTCTCAGCCTTTCCTCGTAAGAGCTTCCCTCCAGACCAGGCAACATCCTGGTAAATCTCCTCTGCACCTTTTCCAATATTTCCACATCCTTCCTGTCATTGGGCGACCAGCACTGTACACAATATTCCAAGTGCGGCCGCACTTGCTTTTTGTATAGTTGCTGCATGAACATAGTTGTGTAGGCCACTGACTTCTTAATGGATAAGCATGATTTTTGATGTCCGAGCTTCTTTCCAGTCAACCCAATTGATTGATTTTTTTTCAAAATTTACTGAACAATTAGAATGAGGTTTGAGAGAAGTTTGTAAACAAGTCTGCCTTTGAAGACATTACTGTTGAATCTGAAAAATACTTTTCAAGGAATTTCTACAAATTCTCTAGGTACTTGTGGAAAGTCCTAATTAGAAGTTGCTTTGTATTATATTTGTTGTTAATTTCAGCAAGATCTAGCTATTGTTTTAGAAATTGGATCTGGCAGAGCAGACTTGATCGGCTGAATGTCTAGATTAGAGTGGTGCTGGAAAAGCACAGCAGGTCAGGCAGCATCCGAGGAGCAGGAAAATCGACGCTTCGGGCGAAAACCCTTCCTGATGAAGGGCTTTCTGATGAAGGGCTTTTGCCCGAAACATCAATTTTTCTGCTCCTTGGATGCTGCCTGACCTGTGCTTTTCCTGCACCACTCTAATCTAGACTCTGATTTCCAGCATCTGCAGTCCTCACTTTTGCTTCGATTGGCCTAATGGCCAACGTCTGTTTGTATGCCTTGTGGTTTATCATCAAAACATTACCTGATAGAATATTCCGTGATGTACACGTTATCCAGTGTAAATATGCAGTGCAAAATTCACTTGCAACTTATAACTTCTGATTTTTAACTTCCATCAATCTATTTTAAGTGAAATTCAGAATGATCAAACTAAGCAAGTTACTTCAAATATGGAGTTCAATTTTTCTCCCATTCCTAAACCATGCATCATTGTTCAGCATTTTGTTATGCTTTTCCCTTAATACAGACACTTAATTTTTGGCGCATCCTTTAAATAACAAAAGTAACTCCTTGAATTTGGCCATTGGTTTAATTGAGTCTGGATTAGAGTGGTGCTGGAAAAGCACAGCAGGTCAGGCAGCATCCAAGGAGCAGGAAAATTGACGTTTGGCAAAAGCCTGCTGTGCTTTTCCAGCATCACTCTAATTCAGACTCTGGTTTCCAGCATCTGCAGTCCTCGTTTTTACCTAATTGGTTTAATTGAGCTCAACATTCCAAAATTAGAAAAAACTGGCTTACAAAAGGACATTTGAGTTTTGAGCTGAAAATGTGTTGCTGGAAAAGCGCAGCAGGTCAGGCAGCATCCAGGGAACAGGAGAATCGACGTTTCGGGCATAAGCCCTTCTTCAGGAATGTATCGACGTTTCGGGCATAAGCCCTTCTTCAGGAATGCTGCCCTGGATGCTGCCTGACCTGCTGCGCTTTTCCAGCAACACATTTTCAGCTCTGATCTCCAGCATCTGCAGACCTCACTTTCTCCTCAAAGACATTTGAGTTTTGTTGATTAGCATTAATGTCCACTGACAGCTGAGCATTGCATGAGCAGTTTTATTAGGACAGGGGAAATAGTTCAGATTTTTTTTACTGAAACTATCCAGACATATTGTAACCCACCTCTGGAGGATGTTGCATTTGAAACCAGGTTTTGTGGCCCAGAGATAAGGAAGGGAAATGGTTTAAGATTTCCAGACCTGATCTCTCACAGGTGATTAATGCTAAAAAGGTATGGGTATTCACTTTGGTTCTGATCCCTGTTGTACTCAAATAAACTAGCAGTGCTTAATTAAGGTCACTCTCCTAGCATGCTGCACTTATGAATCCACACCCTATTAGAAGGTGTCTTTGCAATGTTAGAAGGTGCACAGTTGTTTTGGTTTGACAGTATACCTTATTATTTTCAAGAACAGCGTAAAATTTCTGTGCTGTGCCCTGGTTAAACTTTATTGCTCAAGCAGAATCTCAGATAGTTAACTCCAGAGAGTTATGTTTGTCATTTCTCATTATGGGCAAATTGGCTGTTGAGTTCCCTTCATATGTAAACACTCGCAGTAGTATCAAGGGATAAACAGCAATGTGATCCCTCAACCACAAGAACCGACCAAAGCTCTGCAGTGCTGCCACACCCGGTTATGACTAATAGTAGCTGAAAATGTGTTGCTGGAAAAGCGCAGCAGGTCAGGCAGCATCCAAGGAGCAGGAGAATCGATGTTTCGGGCATGAGCCCTTCTTCAGGAATGAGGAAAGTGTGCTCAGCAGGCTAAGATAAAAGGTAGGGAGGAGGGACTTGGAGGAGAGGCGTTGGAAATGCGATAGGTGGAAGGAGGTTAAGGTGAGGGTGATAGGCCGGAGTAGGGGTGGGGGCTGAGTTAGAGGGTTGGGACTGAGACAAGGTGGGGGGAGGAGAAATGAGGAAACTGGAGAAATCGGAGTTCATCCCTTGTGGTTGGAGGGTTCCTCGGCGGAAGATGAGGCGCTCTTCCTCCAGCCATCATGTTGCTATGGTCTGGCCATGGAGGAGTCCAAGGACCTGCATGTCCTTGGTGGAGGGGGAGTTGAAGCTTTGAGCCACGGGGTGGTTGGGTTGGTTGGTCCGGGTGTCCCAGAGGTGTTCTCTGAAACGTTCCGCAAGTTGGCGGCCTGTCTCCCCAATATACAGGAGGCCACATCGGGTGCAGCGGATGCAGTAAATGATGTTTGTGGAGGTGCAGGTGAATTTGTGGCGGATATAGAAGGATCCCTTGGGGCCTTGGAGGGAAGTAAGGGGGGAGGTGTGGGCGCAAGTTTTGCATTTCTTGCGGTTGCAGGGGAAGGTGCCAGGAGTGGTGGTTGGGTTGGTGGGGGGTGTGGACCTGACGGAGTCACAGAGGGAGTGGTCTTTTCAGAACGCAGATAGGGGAGGGGAGGGAAATATATCCCTGGTGGTGGGGTCCGTTTGGAGGTGGCGGATGATACGATGTATATGGAGGTTGGTGGGGTGGTAGGTGAGGACCAGTGGGGTTCTGTCCTGGTGGCGATTGGAGGGGCGGGGCTCAAGGACGGAGGAGCGGGAAGTGGAGGAGATGCGGTGGAGAGCATCGTCGCCCCCTCTATATTGTGGAGACAGGCGGCCTACTTGCGGAACGTTTCAGAGAACACCTCTGGGACACCCGGACCAACCAACCCAACCACCCCGTGGCTCAACGCTTCAACCACTCCACCAAGGACATGCAGGTCCTTGGACTCCTCCATTGCCAGACCATAGCAACAAGGCAGCTGGAGGAAGAGCGCCTCCTTTCCGCTGAGGAACCCTCCAACCACAAGGGATGAACTCAGATTTCTCCAGTTTCCTCATTTCCCCTCTCCCCACCTTGTCTCAGTCCCAACCCTTGAACTCAGCACCACCTTCCTAACCTGCAATCTTCTTCCTGACCTCTCCGCCCCCACCCCTACTCCGGCCTATCACCCTCACTTTAACCTCCCTCCACCTATCGCATTTTCAATGCCCTTTCCCCCCCCCCAAGTCCCTCCTCCCTACCTTTTATCTTAGCCTGCTGGGCACACTTTCCTCATTCCTGAAGAAGGGCTCATGCCTGGAACGTCAATTCTCCTGCACCTTGGGTGCTGCCTGACCTGCTGCGCTTTTCCAGCAATACATTTTCAGCTCTGATCTCCAGCATCTGCAGTCCTCACTTTCTCCCCTACGACTAGTAGTAGACAATTAAACAACTAACCAGAGGACAAGGCTGAAACATTTGCAAGTGTCTTCAGCTAGAAGTGCCACTTGGGTGATTCATCTCATCCCAATGCTGAGTTCCCATTATTATAAATGTTCATTCACAGCCCATTTAATTTACTCCATGAAAGTAAGGAGCAAATGCAATTAGCTACAATAACATCCTGGCAGTAGTACTGGTCTATCAGTGACTATAATCATTTACCTGACAATGTGAATTACTTAGGTATACTTTCTCCACATAAAATAGGTCAGATTCAGCCCTATACACTACAACCCCATCAGTTTACTCCAGCGTGTCAGCATAATGATGGAAGGTCTCATACACCATTCTGTCATATGACACTTGCACAGCTATACCCTGGTCACTTCTCTATATATGAAATATGTCAGGACAACTCAGTTTCTGATCTTATTTCAGTTTTTCAAAAGATCTGAGTTCCGGAGGTGAGTTGAGAGTGGATTCCCTTTGCTTCAAGGCAATATTTGATTAGTGTGAGGTGAGGAGCCTTAGAAAAATTGGTTAATTGGGAATTATGGGGAAAGCTCTCCACTGGTTAGTGTTATACCTAACACAAAAGAATATTCTTATGATTGTTGGATGATAGTCATCCTTTTTGCTATATAAAAACTGACTTACTGAAGAGGAATTTGCCCTGGGAAAATTTACTAAATGGTTTGCCAATCTTTGCCTATAAAATCATTGCAAAATTTATCAATATACTCTTCATTCTCTTGACATTCTCTAATTTGGTTTGATATAAGAACATAACATAAGAAATTGGAGCAAGAGGAAGCCATTCAATCCCTCAAGCTTTCCTGCCATTACACAAGATCATACCTGATTTGCTCCAGGCCTCAAGCCCTCTCTCGTGGCAAAGATTTTTCCAACAAATTTCAAAAATCTATCCATCCCTTCTTTAAATACCTTCAGTACCATGGTAGACTGGCTAGCAAGGTTAGATCACATGTAATACAGGAAGAACTTGCCACTGGCTCAAAGGTAGGATACAAAGGGTAGTAATGGAGGGTTACTACTTAGACTGGAGGCCTATGACCAACAGCTCGCCACAAGGATCTGTGCTGACTGCACTGCTTTTTGTCATGTGTATAAATGATTTGGATGTGAGCATAAGAGGTATGATTAGTAGGTTTGCAGATGACACCAAAATTGGTGGCATAGTGGACAGCGGAGAAAGTTACCTCAGACTACAACAGGACCTTGATCTGATGGCCAATGGGCCAAAGACTGGCAGATGGAGTTTAATTTAGATAAATGTGAGGTGCTGCATTTTAATAGGGCCTATCGGGGTAGCACTTGTACACTTAATGGTAAAGTCCTGGGAATGTGTTGCTGAACAAAAAGACCTTGGAGTGCAAGTTCATAGTTCCTTGAAAGAGTCACAGGTAGACAAAATAGTGAAGAAAGTATTTGATACGCTTGTCTTTATTAGTCAGTGCATGAAGTAAATGAGTTGGGAGGTCATTTTCAGGCTGTCCAGGACATTGGTTAGGCTATATTTGGAATATTGCATTCAGTTCTGGTCTCCCTGTTATTGGAAGGATGTTGTGAAGTTTGAAAGGCTTCAGAAAAGATTTGTAAGGATGTTGGCAGGGTTGGAGAGTTTGTGTAATGGAGAGAGGCTGAATAGGCTGGGGTTATTTTCCCTGCAGTGTTGAAGGCTGAGGGATGACCTTGTAGAGGTTTATAAAATTATGAAAGGCATATATAGGGTGAATAGCCACGGTCATTTCCGCAGGATAACAGTGCCCAAAACTAGAGGGCATAAGTTTAAGATGAGAAGGGATAGATTTAAAAGGGACATAAGGGGCAACATTTTCACGCAAAGGGTGCTGCTTATACAAAATGAGCTTCCAGAAGAAGTGGTGGAGGCTGGTACAATTACTATATTTAAGAGGTACCTGGATGGGTACATGAATAGGAAAGGTTTGGAGGGATACGGACCAAATACTGGCAAGTGGGTCTAGGTTAATTTAGGATATCTGGTCAGCATGGACGAGTTGGACTGAAGGTGTTCATCTACAGTCTTGTGCCATGTCTTCCATCTGGCTTTCTTTGACATTGCCCATGCATCAAATATTGTACCAAGGGTAATGTGCAACAGTCAGAATATTAGTGTGCCTTTGGCTTCTTAGGATGATCATTACTGTTGGCATTAAGTATGTTGGCCATTCTTCTGAGAAGTAAATATCTTTGTATGCTTAATTAATGCTGATGTTAAGTGTTTAATTTATTAAGCACTTTAAAAAATCTATTCCAGTTGTATGTGTGATGTTGTTCTCTTGTGTTTCTGGTCCAGTGAAGTTGATGACTTGTGATTTAGATAAAGCTTTTGAACAGGTTAACTGGATTAAGCTCTTTGAAGTGTTGAACAAATAGATTTCAAAGATAGGTAGGGACTGTTAAGGGACAAACAGAAGCAGTGAGAGTAGTCAACAGAGAGTCGGAATGTTACAAGCAGAGTACAACAGCAGTGTTGGTCATCAGTCGTCTCAATGTTGTACAGAAACAATGATAAGAGTACCTTTTAAAGACCAAACCTCTGGTGTTAGGTTTGGTAAATGATGATACTTAGATTTGCTAATGATGTTTTAGAAAGCATATGTCATAGTAAGGGATTTTAATTTTCCAAATATAGTCTGGGACTGCCATTGTGTTAAAGGCTTGGATGGGGTCGAATTTATTAAGTGCATTCAGCAAAGTTTCTTCAAGCATTATATAGAGGGCCCTACTTGGAAAGAGGCAAAACCTGATCTACACTTGGGAAATAGGGCAGAACAGGTGACTGAGGTGACAGTGGGGGAGCAATTTGGAACCAGTGGTCATAGTTCTATTAATTTTAAAATTGTTATGGAGAGGGACAAAACTGGTCCACAAGTTCAAGTTCTAAATGGGGGCAAGGCAATTTTTCTTGGAATTAGACAGCAGCTTGGGTTGATTGGAGTAGTTTGTTTGCAGGTAAAGGGACCTCTGGCAAGTAGAAGGCCTTTAAAAGTGTGATAGTTCAAGATCCGTTTGTTCCTGTGAGGGTGAAAGGTAAGGTTGGTAGGAATACAGGAACCCTAGATGACAACCGATGTTGAGGCTTTGACCAGGAAAACAGAAGAGGTATGGTTCAGGTACAGGCAGCTGGGATCCCTTCAGATATATAGGGGATACAGGAATTTACTGAAGCAGAAAATCAGGAGGTTGAAAAGGGGGCACGAGATAGCATTGGCTAAGAAGATTAGGGTGAATCTAAAGAGGTCCTTTATATTAAAGGAAAGAGAATAGCTAGAGAGAGAATAGGACCCCTCGAGGACCAAGGTGAATTTGTTTGTGTAGAACCGTAGGATATGGGCGAGGTCCTCAATGAATATTTCTCCTTTTTGTTTACCGTGGAGAAAGACATGAAGACTTCGGAACTTGGGAAAGTTCGTGATCATATCTTGGGAACAGTCAGAGAGCCATAGAGATGTACAGCATGGAAACAGACCCTTCAGTCCAACTGTCCATGCCGACCAGATATCCCAACCCAATCTAGTCCCACTTGCCAGAACCTGGCCCATATCCTTCCAAACCCTTCCTATTCATATACCCATCCAAGTGCCTTTTAAATGTTGCAATTGTACTAGCCTCCACCACTTCCTCTGGCAGCTCATTCCATACACGTACCACCCTCTGTGTGAAAAAGTTGCCCCTTAGATCTCTTCTTTATCTTCCCTTCTCACTCTAAACCTCTGCCCTCTCGTTCTGGAGTCCCCCACTCAAGGGAAAAGACTTTGTCTATTTATCCTAACCATGCCCCTCATGATTTTATAAACCTCCATAAGGTGACCCCTCAGCCTCTGATGCTCCAGGGAAAACAGCCCCATCCTGTTCAGACTCTCCCTATAGCTCAAGTTCTCCAACCCTGGCAACATTCTTTTCTGAACCCTTTCAAGTTTCACAACATCTTTCCGATAGGAAGGAGACCAGAATTGCACGCACTATTCCAACAGTGGTCTAACCAATGTTTCTGTACAGCCGCAACATGACCTCCCAATTCCTGTACTTAATACTCTGACCAACCTGTTGGACTCTAACCTGATGATGTGAGATTTTTTTTTATCTGATGCAAGCCAACTCCACAGTCACTGTCACCAATCTCCCCCTATCTAATATAAACCAACCTTTCAGTCTGTGACACGAATCTCCTCCTGTCTGATTTAAACTAGCCCTATAGTCACTGACTGCAATCTCTGCCTGTCTGATACACTGGGTGCAGGAGAATGGCTTCTCTCCAGTGTGACTCTGTGGATGAAGTTGCGGCAGGAATGAGTATTTGAATGCCTTTTCACAATCCACATGTTTACATGGTTTCCCTGTGGTATTGGTGTTGTTCTTTGTCTCCAGGTTGGGTGCTCAGTCTAAGGCTACCCACACACAAACACAGCCACAGGGTGGTAGGAAACAGGAACTCACTGTCTGAAAGTGTGACAGAAGGAGAAACGCTCCGAATATTTAAGATGTTGTTATGAAGTTGAAGGCATCTACTGTACCTTTAAGGGAGAGTAAAGACTGTTTTGGCAGTGAGAGTTTGCAGGCAACTGTCGTGTGACTGACTACCAGTCTTAAAGTGTATTGGAAAATTGAAAATATGTAACGTTTGGCTGTAAACTAGATACCTCAGTTGTTTGGCTACCATTTGAATTTTACTGTTTTGACAACTTAGAACCAGTGTGATGATACAATATTTAAGGTATAAAAAGCCAACATTTTGAGAGTTAGCTAGAGTGAAAGGGAGAGAGACTGCCATCCAAATCACACTCGATCAAAGGTACCTTTTTCATCTTTACAGCAGATGTTCAAAGACGACCCAGGGAGATCTACAAACAGAAGAAGATCGACACCGGAGATGACATCCGCTTTCTGGCTTTGAAACTTATGATGCTGCAAATTTTCATAGGGGTTTGTAGGATCAGTATATTGTCACAGTAGAGGAGGTGTTGGATGTATTAGAATGTATGAAGGTGGATAAATCTCCAGGTCCTAACCAGACATATCCAAGAACACTGCAAGAGGCTAGAGAAGAAATTGTGGGGGCCCGAGCTGATATTTTTGCATCCTCGTTTGCCTTGGGTGAGGTCCTAGGGACTGGAGGGTAACAAATGTTTTGCCTTTATATAAGAAGGGCTGCAAGGAAAAACCCAGGAACTATAGACTAGTGAGCCTAACGTCTGTGGTGGGTAAGTTACTTGAGAAGATTCTGAGAGATAAGACATAGATGCATTTGGAAAGTCAGGGTTAATCAGAATGGCTTTGTGCACAAATTTGTTAGTGTTCTGTGATGAAGTGACCAGGAAGATTGACAAGGACAGGGGGTAGATGTAGTCTGTATGATTTTTCAGTAAGGCCTTTGATAAGTTTCAACATGGTAGGCTGCTCTGGAAGCTTAAATCACATGGAATCCAATGGGAACCGACAAATTGGATACATAGTTGCCTTGGCGGTACAAAGGAGAGGGTAATAGTGGAAGAATGCTTGTCATCATGGAAGTCTCTGATTAGTGGAGTGCCTGGGGTCAGTGCTGGACCTGTTGTTTATCTTTTGATGATATGCATGAGAATGTACAAGGCATGATTAGCAAGTTTGCAGATTACACTAAAATAGGACGTACCGTGGACAATGAGGAACATTGTCAGAAATTGCAGCAGGACTTTGATCACCTGGAAAAGTGGGCTAAGCAATGGCAAATGAAGTTTAGTATCAACGTGTGAGGTTTTGCATTTTGGAAAGTCAAATCGAGGTAGGAGTTTCATGGTGCATGGTTGGTCTGAAAGAGTGTAGTGGAACAGAGGGACCTCGGAGTTCAGGTGCACGGTTCTCTGAAAGTGGAGTCACAGGTAGACAGGGAAGTGAAGAAAGCTTTTAGTACACTGGCCTTCATCAGTCAGGGCATTGAATATAAAAGTTGGGAAGTTGTGTTGCAATTGTACAGTATGTTGGTAAGGCTGCACTTGGTGTATTGCATTCAGTTTTGGTCACCATGCAATAGGAAGGATGTTATTAATCTGGAAAGAGTGTAGGAGAAATGTAAAGAATGTTGTCAGGACTAAATGGTCTGAGTTATAGGAGGAGGTTGGACAAGATTAGATTACATTACATTACATTACAGTGTGCAAACAGGCCCTTCGGCCCAACAAGTCCACACCGACCCGCCGAAGCGCAACCCACCCATACCTCTACATTTACCCCTTACCTAACACTACGGGCAATTTAGCATGGCCAATTCACCTGACCTGCACATCTTTGGACTGTGGGAGGAAACCGGAGCACCCGGAGGAAACCCACGCAGACACGGGGAGAACGTGCAAACTCCACACAGTCAGTCGCCTGAGGCGGGAATTGAACCACTGTGCCGCCCACAAGCTAGGACCTTTTTCTTTAGAGTGCAGGAGAATGAGGGAGATCTGATTCAAGTTTATAAGATCATCAGAGGCATGGAACGTGTCTTTTTCCCAGGGTTGGGGAATTGAGGACGAGAGGGTATCAGTTTCAGGTTAGAGGGGAAAGAAGAAAAGGGAACCAGAGGGGCAACTTTTTTTATACAAGGATTGATATGCATATGCAATGAGCTTCCAACGGAAGTGATTGAGGCAGGTACATTAACAACATTTAAAAGGCATTTGGACAAATACATGGTTAGGAACAGTTTAGAAAGGTGTAGGCCAAGTGCAGGGAAATGAGGTTAGCATGGATGGACATATGGGTCGGCATGGACCAGTTTTGGCCAAAGTGCCTGTCTCTTTGCTGTCAGTCACTGACTACACTCTGACCACGACTGTATAGCATAGAATAGTAGATAGATAGAGTAGATGGGGTTTCTTGGGCAGCACGGATCTTTCCCTACTTCTGAGCTAGGAGGCCTTGGTTGAGTCCCATCTATTCCAGAGTGTATAATAGTATATCTGAACAGGTTGATTAGATAATATTGTGATGTGGAAGTGCCTGAGGAAGGAGTGGGGGCTCTGAAAGCCTGTAGTTTCAAATAAACCTGTTGGAATATAACCAGGTGTTGTGTAATTTGTGTTAATATCTAGATACAGTAGATTAATAAAGAAGGCAAGCATCTTGGGAAAGTGAACATTGGAAAATCCAAAGTGAGGCATTTCTCAATTATCAAGAAATGCTCATATTTGACTCTGACTGTATGGCTATCTTCAAAGAAGGAACAGAACTGAAATTGGTGGAAGAATTCACATATTTAGGAAGCATTATTTCTGCAGATTAATGTAACAAACAAATAAGAACTAAGATAACCAATGGAAATACCATCTTTAATGAAAAATGGGGAGTTACGAACAGGAAAACTGAAAAGGAAACCTTAAAAGTCCAATTGTGAAGAATTTGTATTTGGATTTTTGTTTTATGTAAATGCAAGTAGTGCATCTGACAAAAGGAGATCAACTTGCTTAAGAGCTTTGAACAGTATGTTTTGAGGAAAATTGGAAAGGATTACTGGGCAGAACAAAATAGTATGATCAAATGCAGTGAAGAATGAATGAATAAATACATTTATTCAACATAACTAGGAAGAGGCAGAGAAACTCTATTGGACATGGTTTAAGAGGAAATGAACTTTGAGATGTTTAGATCAAAGATTTCAAGGAGTTATAGAGTCGTAGACATAATATGTCGAAAACAGACTCTTTGGTCCAACTTGTCCATGCCGACCAGCTATCCCAACCTAATCTAGTCCCACCGGCCAGAACCCCGCCCATATCCCTCCAAACTCTTTCTATTCATATACCCATCCAGTTGCCTTTTAAATGTTGCAACTGTACTGGCCTCCACTACTTCCTCTGACAGCTCATTCCATACACATACCACCCTCTGCGTGAAAAAGTTGCCCCTTAGGTCTCTCTCTTATATCTTTCCCCTCTCACCCTAAACCTGCACCCTCTAGTTCTAGACACCCCCACCCCAGGGAAAAATCTTGTCTATTTATCCTATCCACGCCCCTCATGATTTTATAAACCTCTATAAGGTCACCACTCAGCCTTTGTTGCTCCAGGGAAAACAGCCCAGCCTATTCAGCCTCTCCCTATTGCTCAAATCTTCCAACCCTTGCAACGTCCTTGTAAATCTTTTTTGAACCCTTTCAAGTTTCACAACATCTTTCCGATAGGAAGGAGACCAGAATTGCACACAATATTCCAAAAGCAATCTAACCAATGTCCTGTACAGCCGCAAAATGACCTCCCAACTCCTGTACTCCATATTCTGACCAATAAAGGAAAGCATACCAAAAACCTTCTTCACTATCTTACCTACCTGCGACTCTACTTGGACCTGCACTCCAAGGTCTCTTTGTTCAGCAACTCCTTAGGACCTTACCATTAAGCGTATAAGTCCAGCTAAGATTTCCTTTCCCAAAATGCAGCACCTCATAATAATCTAATTAAACTCTATCTGCCATTTCTCAGCCCATTGGCTCATCTGATTAAGATCCCATTGTAATCTGAGGTAACCTTCTTCGCTGTCCACTACACCTCCAATTTTGGTGTCATCTGCAAACTTACTAACTTATACCTCTTGTGCACACATCCAAATCATTTGCAGAAATAATGAAAAGTAGTGGACCCAGCGCCGGTCCTTGTGGCACTCTGCTGGTCACAGGCCTCCTATCTGAAAAGCAACCCTCCACTAACGCCACCCTCTGTCTTCTACCTTCAAACCAGTTCTGTATCCAAATGGCGAGTTCTCACTGTATTCCATGAGATCTAATCTTTCTCACCAATCTCCCATGGGGAACCTCGTCGAATGCCTTACTGAAGTCCATTTGGATCACGTCTACCGCTCTGCCCTCATCAATCCTCTTTGTTACTTCAGAAAACTCAATCAAGTTTGTGAGACATGATTTCACACGGAAAAAGCCATGTTGACTATCCGTAATCAGTCCTTGCCTTTCCAAATACATGCTCCAACAACTTGCCCACCACCAAGGTCAGGAACACCAGTCTATAGTTCCTTGGCTTGTCTTTACTACCTATCTCACATAGTGGCACCATGTTCGCCAGCCTCCAGTCTTCCGGCACCTCAGCTGTGTCTATCGATGATACAAATAGCTCAGCAAGGGGCCCAACGATCACTTCCCTAGCTTCCCACAGAGTTTGAGTGTACACCTGTTCAGGTCCTGGGGATTTATCCTCGTTTATGCATTTTAAGACATCCAGCACTTCCACCTCTGTAATATGGATATTTTTCAAGATGTCACCATCTATTTCCCTACATTCTATACCTTCCTTGTCATTCTTCACAGTAAACACTGATGTAAAATACTTGTTTAGCATCTCCCCCATTTCCTGCAGCTCCACACAAAGGCTGCCTTGCTGATCTTTGAGGAGTCCTGTTCTCTCCCTAGTTGCCCTTTTGTCCTTAATATATTTGTGAAAACCCTTTGGATTCTCCTTAATTCTATTTGCCAAAGCTATCTCATGTCCCCTTTTTGCCCTCCTGTTTTCCCTCTTAAGTATACTCCTAGTGCCATTATACTTTCTTAAGGATACACTCGATCTATCCTGTTTATACGTGACATATGCTTCCTCCTTTTTCTTAACCAAACCCACAATTTCTCTGGTCATCCAGCATTCCCTACACCTACCAGCCTTTCCTATCAACTTAACTGGAATATACTGTCTCTGGCCTCTCGTTATCTCATTTCTGAAGGCTTCCAGTTTTCCAGCCGTCCCTTTACCTGCAAACATCTGCGCCCAATCAGCTTTTGAAACGTGTTGCCTCATACCGTCAAAATTAGCCTTCCTCCAATTTAGAATTTCAACGATTCGGTCTGGTTTATCCTTTTTCCATCACAATTTTAAAACTAATAGAATTATGGTTGCTGGCCCCAAAATGCTCCCCCACTGACACCTCTGTTATCTGCCTTGCCTTATTTCCCAAGATTAGGTCAAGTTTTGCACCTTCTCTAGTAGGTACATTCACATGCTGACTCAGAAAATTTTCTTGTACACACTTAACAAATTCCTCTCCATCTAAACCCTTAACACTATATGGCAGTCCCAGTCTATGTTGGAAAGTTAAAATCCTCTACCGTAACCACCTTATTATTCTTACAGATAACTGAGATCTCCTTACAAATTGATTTCTCAATTTCCGACTGACTATTAAGGGGTATATAATACAATCCCAATAAGGTGATCATCCCTTTCTTTCTTCTCAGTTCAACCCAAATAACCTCCTTGTATGTATTTCTGGGAATATCGTCCTTCAGTATAGCTGTCATGCTCTCCCTTATATAAAAAAAATGCCATTCCCCCTCCTCTTTTACCTCCCTTTCTGTCCTTCCTGTAGCATTTGTATCCTGGAACATTAAGCTGACAGTCCTGCCCATCCCTGAGCCATGTTTCTGTAATTGCTATGATATCCCAGTCCCATGTTCTTAACCATGCCCTGAGTTCATCTGTTTTCCCTGTTTGGCCTCTGGCATTGAAATAAATGCAGTTTAATTTATCAGTCTTACCTTGTTCTCTGCTTTGTCCCTGATTCTTTTCTCAACTGTACCAGTCTCCAATTGATCTCTTTCCGCACCATCTCCCTGGGTCCCACCCTCCCACCTTACTAGTTTAAATCCTCTGGATGTAAGTTTGCTTGCTGAGATGGAGGGTACATTTTCAGACATTTCATCACCATACTAGGTAACATCATCAGTGAGCCTCCAATGAAGCACTGGTGTTAGTGCCTGCTTTCTGTTTGTGTTTAGGTTTCCTTGGGTTGGTGATGTCATTTCCTGTTCTTTTGCATTCTCCCAAGCAGCTCTACCAAATGTCCCTGCCAGTATATTAGTCCCCTTCCAATTCAGGTGCAATCCGTCCTTCTTGGGGAATAGAGAAAAGGAGAAGCTAATGTTGAATGCTTTGAATATTTAAGGAAATCATTGACAAATGTAAGAAATAGTATTGATAATAGAAACATAAAGAGTACTTTAAGTGAATGTTCTACCTTTAGGCACAGAACCCATTTTGATGAGGATGATAGTTTTTGGCTAAGTTACTAACTTTGCAATCCCTATCGTTCGAAGAACCTGACTTTAAAAAAACACGGACCTGCATGACTGAACCTATTTTTACATTGATGATTAGCTACTGTTAAGTGAATAAAAGTGTGGTTTGCTTTTCAACTATCTTGGAAAATTGCTCAGCTGTCAGATCCCTGAATCATCAAATGTTTAAAGTGCGCAAGAAAGACATTTGGTTCATCATTCTGGATTAGTGGTGCTGGAAGAGCACAGCAGTTCAGACAGCATCCGAGGAGCAGTAAAATCGACGTTTTGGGCAAAAGCCCTTCATCAGGAATGGTTTATTATGTCTGTGCTGATTCTCAAGTTCACCAATGTCATTGTCCTGCCTTCTTCCTGTAACTCGACCCATTTTTCCTTTTCAGATTACAGCAGAAATCTCTTTTCAGTATTTCACTTGAACCTTCTTCCACCCACTGTCAGGTAGTGCATTCCAGAACTTAACTAATCAATGCATAAAAGCATTTTCCCTTGTGTCACTTTTGCTTGTTTTACCCATTGTCTCAGATCTATTCTTGATCCTTTCATTTCTCCTATTCAGTCCAGCCAGACCCAGAATGATTTTTGATAGCTATGTCCAATCTCTGCTCAGCCTTCTCCCCTGCAATGAGAACTGTCCTCACTTTTTCAGTCTATCGTATCTGAAGTTTCTCATTCTGGAGCCATTCTTGTGAATATTTCCTGCAACTTCTCATATGTTGCCTTGTTCTAGCTAACACTTGGTGCCCTGAAATGAATGCAAAATTGTAGCTGAGGCCAAACTAGGTCTTATACTAGATCAGCATAGCCTGTCGCTCTTGTACTCTATATTCTGTTACTAATAAATCCGAGGATATTATTGTCCTGCTTCTGTCCATGTACATTCATTTCCCTGTGTTCCTGCACCAGTTTTAATACTTTTCCCTTTATTTTGTATTGCCTTTCCATGTTCCTTGTACAAAAATGAATCACTTTAATTCAGATGCATTATTGGAAAGTTGGTCATCAAGGCTATTCGTTCTGATGGCACAGTTGCTTGATCAGATGCTTTGTTGATTAGACAAATGAGCCTCAAATGTATTCGGCATAGCAGGACCATGGCAGTGAATCATGCAACACACAATGATTACAAATAGTCAAATCTCTTATGCTAATAATTACTAATATGGGTAAAGTGGATATGTATTATGATCACATCTTGTACCATTGTGTACTCTTAAAGATCCAGTGTTATGTTTAGTGGAATAGGTGGTTCCAAGAAAGCCGTCTAAACAGTGATTAAAATGGAGTGGTCATGTGAAGTTTGGATTTCTGCACAGACTTTTGTCGGACTACCTTATTTCCATATTGGAATTTGCACTTAACATTCTGTTTAGTACCCTATCTAGGAATTAAAATGAATTCTTTCACACATATAATAATCAGTGAATTGCAAAGAATATGGATCTTGTGTTCTTTTGGCAAAGCTATTTCATTCTGTACCTTAGGCATGTTAACATGTCATTAACATTCATTACTGTCTGAAAAGTGCATACTTGTATCTATTTAAAGAATTAAGGTAATTACAGTTATTCATGTCTGGATTGGTAGATTTAGTTTTGGAGAGTCTTAACACACAAAACTACTGTATTTATTTCAACATTTTCTCATTGCACTGTTGGAAAAAACCTGCTAGACATTGCAGCACAGGATAGAAATGAGCTTAGAATGTTGAATCCAAACCCTATGAAGTCGCATGGCATCAGGCCAAAAATGTAAAGGATATCTTCTACACACTCTCAAGGTTTTTTTTAAATCCATTCATGGGATGTGGGCATGAGTGACTGGGCCAACATTTATTGCCCAAACCTATTTGTAAAGGTGAAACTGAATTGCCTTCTTAAATTGCTGCAGTCAACTTGGATTCGATAGACTCAGAATATTGTTAGGGAGGAAGGTGTCAGTTGACAAATTGAATGCCATTTGGAAAGCACACAATGTAGGATGAGCATGAAACATAATTTGGGTGGGAAAACTTCAAGTCCATTATCAAGAATAGATTGGTCACAGCTCTACTGATCAAACTGGCTGAATCATGATGGACGCGCTTGCCATACTGGGCATATGGCAGTTGATGAGAGAATCCGGATGATGGCAAAACATAGTTTACCTGGTTTTCACTAATCTGGTTTGAGGACTCTAAAATTTTGCCCCTGTCTAATTTTGAGGTGTAGAAGCAATTGCTTTACAAAATATTATGCTTGCTGCTAATCTCCGATTCAGTTGAGGAAGTAAATTAACAGGATTGTGACTTATTAGCAATCTTCTTACATTGGTCACTAGATGAAACAAGACAAGCATGTCCTTAGCTCTTTTCAAAGTCTGGTGACTTTGTTTATACAGTTGGCTCTTATGCTGTGGCAAATTATATAACACTTGAGTCTATCACATGTAGTACACACAGACGTTGAAAAACATTTGAAAAAATGCCATGTAATAGGCTTGTCAACAAAATGAAAAACATGCAATAAAAGGGACAGTGACAGCATGAATACTTTGCAGAATAA